>NW_026937296.1:0-7888 GCF_032062105.1 Saccostrea cuccullata
GACATAAATAAGTTGCATTCTATATTTTTAACTCACATGTTACATAAATTTGTTGCATGTGTACATAACTAACTCGCATGTTGACATAAATATCTTGCATGTCAACATTATTACCTCGCATGTTAACTTTAGTAAATCGCATCTTCTCATAGTAATGTTGCATCTTGCATCTACGATGTCAGATACGGGCTTCAGCACAGGATTTTACCCATATCTAAATCAGATTCCCTTAAAAGATCTGTAACTTGCATGTCAACATAATTATCTCGCATGTCAACATAATTATCTTGCATGTATGCATAATTTATCTTGCATGTTAACAAAATTTCATCTTGCATTTAGGGAGCAGAAATCACTCTTATCCAGAGTTGTCGTTCTCGCTTCTCTCCCACAGTGAGCGTAGTGGAAAACAACTCTAATAGGAGAAGGGGGCCCAGAAATTCCACCATAATTTTATTTCGCGTCATTCAAGTTCTCCTTTACATCATCTGAGAAAAAGTCGTTCATAAATTCACAAGAAGTTCCCGTCTGCCTTCATGTTTCATATCTGTCATTCAAGATCAAAGGTCTCTAAGTAATATTACTATAAACCTATAACTTCGCGATATAATGCGAAGGTTTCGCGTTTATTCGCGACATAACGCGAAAATTTTATTTTTTAAACTACAAAAATGAGCTCAATGGACCTTCGTTCCCTCCCGCATTAAGCTTGCAAAATTAAAGGTACTTGGACACAGATTTGAAGTCAATATTTTCTCTGTAATATTACGACTTACATATTTTCCTTGCACTTTCACAAATTTTAACCTCATTCTTAATCCTTAGGAAAAGTTGCAATCTTGTTGTGTATTAATGAGAAATATTAAAACTTTTATCCAGAAAAATAATTTCATGCAGAGTAGAAATGTTAGAAAGCAAAACTCCTTCACAAGTATCGTAATTCCGAACTAAGAGTTGTGTTCAGAGTTTAGCAAATCTAGCACACTCGTGTTACGTACACAGTTTTTGCAAACAGGGCGCGAGTTCTGTTATTGTTGATGTTTATAATTCACCGGGTGCGTTCAATCGTCACAGTCTGCTTACCACAACTGCACGGACTGACAATATATTGTGCAAAACGTATGGAACGCCAACACTGCCTTATAGCATACAACTATGCATTTATTATGTCAATTTATCATTACGTGATGTGAACATATCTTTACGTTATGTCAATTCTTTATGAGATTATGTAAAAATATCTTTACATCATGTCAATGCTGCATTACATGAAGTAAATACATCCTTTCATTATGTCAGCACTTCATAACTTGAAGTCGAAAATTCATTATTATGTGAAGCAATAATGTGTTTACATTGTGTTAAAACTTTATTACGTGAAATGAATGTTTCTTTACATCATTTCATTTCTTTAATATGAGAGGTCAAAATTGCATTACGTCAAGTGAATTGTGTTTTATAATTAAACTTATCATTACATGAAGTCAAAAATCCATTCCTTTTCGAGAGTGTATATTTTTATTATATCAAAGCATTATTACATATGATATGGGTTTATCTTTATTTTACGGCGAGAACATCATGATGTGAGGTGAACACATCTTACCTTTATGTCAGTGCTTCATTACGTGGTGTAAAAAGTGTATGACATTATGTGAACATATCTTTATATCATATCAACACTTTATCACATTATGTCAAAACTCAATTCCGTGATGTGGATATATAATTACGTTATGTCAACTCTTTCTTATGTGTTCTTAAAATATCTTTATATTGTGTTAACTCTTTATCATGTTGATTCCAAAAATGCATTACCTGATGTAAAAATACATTTACAATATCTCAAAGCTGTATATCTGGTATAAAATGAATGTTGACGACCGTGTTTTTATGACTGGTAAGGGGGGGGGAGTCCTGATTGATACGGAAGAATTAGAGGCACAAAATATCAACCCCCCTCTTTTCCCAAACATAACTTTACAATAGAAAATGTAATGTTCATTGAAAGTACAGCCCCCACCCCCACTTTTTGTTGAAGTATAGTCCACTGAGGGTAATGTAGTATAATATAGGATTTTCGGGCTTGGAGTAGACAGGTTTTTTTTTTGGCTTCTAAATTTTTTTTTTCGGGCGAATATTTTTTTTCTGGCTAACCCCCCCCCCCCCCCCTCCTTTCGAAAAAGATGATACGTCACGCACTGGAATTAGTAATTTTTTCAACTATTCCAGGGCCAGAATTCTATTACAAAAAATCTACCAATCCCTCATCTAAATCAATTGAATATGCCTTAGTAAGCATGCATGAACACATATCAGTAGCGGATATGAGAATCTTGAACAAAAAAAAATTGTCCAAGCCTGAAGGGGGACGGTTTATGGTTGGAGACCAAGGGGGAAAGCAGAGAAGCTCTCAGGCTTTATAGTTTTATAAAAAAAAAGTTTTCAACTTAATTCAGCTAAACTTAATGTGAAACTAATGCAATGTCCTACAAAGTAAAACCAATAAATTTATTAATTTTTTGTGCATGTAGATTTTGGTCACTAAAGATGGTAGGGCGGGATTTCCCCTCCCCCCAACCCACCAGTGCACGTGTGTTATACGTTGTGTTTACACTTTTAAAATAAAGGAAAGTTATAGACTTATAAAAATCTTATGATGTTCTTAGTAAGATCAGAAGTTTAAGACTTTTATCAAAAAAAAACAAAAAACAAAACAAAAAACAAATAAACAAACAACAATTCAAAATAAAAAGAAAAAAAAATTGCTGCACGACTCATAATATTTGATTTATTTAATTATCAAATTAAAGTAAACGCCATTGAATTTCGACGTGACTTTAATTCACAGTCGCAGTGTTAATTAAGGCTTTGCACGTTTCAAGATTGTCAATCCTTTGTCGCTTAAAATTTTTATTTAAAGATGCCATTCCCAAATCGCTGAAATTTCTTCTACGGCAATTTTCTCTCCCGCCAATTTTAGTGGTCTCGGAACGCGGAAAATACAATCGGAATTCCTCGGATGACTCGTACCTCGCACACAATCGGAGTTCCTCGGATGACTCGTACCTCGCACATAACCTCGGATGTCAACGGTGATCTTCCATCTTGCTGATTCAGTCATGTGATCTTATTTGAATTTCATTCAAATATTATACTTTTGAAATTCGAGTTACTTTGATGCACGCCCAACACTGTGTTCTTGCTTTCAAAGAATACTAACATTTGGTTGTAATTAACACGAGGAATTACACTAATAAAGAAACCTTTTCTAAGAACTTTAGGCAGAGCGAAATATGAAATGAGTGACAAGGCAGTTTCCGGCGGAGAAATGTAGCGATCTTATGCGTATTCCTCCACCTATCACATCCGAGGTTTGAATGGAGCGTAGCGGAGTCAGCCGGATTGCCGATTGCCTCGCACATAACGTTTGAATGGAGCGTAGCGGAGTCAGCCGAGGATTGCCGATTGCGGAAAATACGGTATGCTCATATAAAGGCCGAGGATACCCGTGTTCGCATAACGTAATAGTGAATCGACATAATGTAGTAGTGTGAGTTAATATCATAAAGAATTGACATAATGTAATCATAGGTTAACACAATGTAATTGTTGTTTAATTAAATGTCATGAACAGTAAACATAACGAAATGCAAGAATGTGTAAATGTCATAAAGTGTTGACATAATGTAAAGGAAGGTTTACACGATGCAATAGTAGTGTGGGATAATATCATAAAGAATCGACACAATATAATGGAAGGTTGACACAATGCAGTAGTAGTGTGGGTTAATGTCATAAAGAGTTGACATAATATAATGGAAGGTTGACACAACGCAATAGTAGTGTGAGTAAATGTCATAAAGAGTTGACATAATGTAATCATGGAAGGTTGACACAATAAAATAATAGTGGGAGTAAATGTCATAAAGAGTTGACATAATGAAACCGAAGGTTGACACAATGTAATAGTAGTGTGAGTAACTGTCATATGGAGTTGACATTATGTATAGGAAAGTTCACACAATGCAATAGTAGTGTGAGCAAATGTCATAAAGAGTTGACATAATGTAAAGGAAAATTCACACAATGCTATAGTAGTATGAGTTAATATCATGTAGAGTTGACATAATGTAATAAAAGGTTAACACAATGTAATAGTTGTTGACATAATGTAATTGAAGGTTGACGCAGTGCAATTGTTGTGTTCTGCTATAAGGCAGTGACGGCGTTCCATAAAAACGCTTTCGAACATATCTACTCTGAATTTTCTGGATTATAGTATTAATATTTTTCTTTTATACACAACGAGATTAAGAATATAATTAATTTTGTGAAAGAGCAAGGGTGTGTCAATCAAACCCGCAAAAAACTTGAAATTTTAAAACTTTTATATGAAATAAGATTTTTAATTAATTTTTGTGTGAAATGGTATTAAAATATATAAGTCCTAATATTACAGAGAAAATAATATCTTCAAATCTGTGTCTAAGTACCTTTAAAGAGAATACATATATCTACATGCGTTTTTAATGAACTACATGGTAATTTGACGACATAACTGAGTTTTTATTTTTCCTTCATCGTAAATGTAAGTAAAACAGCAACGTCAAATTAATTTTCTCATGTTTCTAATGTCACGTAGAATAACGTCATTTTGACACCAACAACGTGCGTAACGTCTAATATTCATGTACGAGGGTCGTTAGAAAAGTTCGCGGACTCATTGAATTACGGAAAATCTATTGTGTACTGTGAAATATGACCTATGTCTGAAAAAAGTCCTACATTTTGTTTATTGGTATGTAAAAAATTAGGTCCATATAATAAAATCTTGAAAATTTACAACGATTTTTACTATGAGGTCATGGGATTAACGGAGCAATCATTTGACGTAAGCGACGTGACAACCAGATTTCAACCGGTTAAGCTTTGTCGCAGTTCTATAAATCTTTCATTTCTTCAGATTTTTCTTATCTTTTTTGTAATCTAAAATTGAATATCTATATCAAGACATGTTACTTTTCTTCTATATACATGTAATGTCTTTTGTACTGATTCGGATATTATTGAGATCTTAAAAAAGTTTATGCAGTTAATCGATCAGGTATGGAAACTATGCAGAACCATATAGGCGCAACGCAACGTCCATGCGATACGGGGGTATTGAAGTATCGATGAAGTTCATCATTCAAAATGTTAATCCTTCCATTCTTATGAAGCTACAAACATTTGAAAACTTGTCCTTTGTAGGTGTAGGAAATTCCCGGCAGCATATTGAACATTTTAATCTCTTTTTAGACATTTCCCAGTCTGCATACTTAATTTTTACGTAGTGCAGTGCTCCATGACGCTCAATGACGTTCCGATTTTTGGCTGTGTTTTTAAGCGTTGATCAGTTATAAACAGTTATAAAACAGTCATATACCCTCCAATTTAGTTCAAAATTTCTCCCAGTGACGTTTCATGAATACTTTAGCGGCAGGTAAAATATCATAAAACTCTTTGCGTAACAATTGTGCAATTCTTAATTTTAATAAAGAGTCTTTGTGATGTTTAAAACGTTCCAAAATGTAGCATGCTCCGTGAAGCAAGTTTTATCAAAATAAAAAAGCTGTATATTTTTCAATAATCATCGGGGAGCATCAAATTCTTGTATATTTATTGGAAAAAAGGTAAAGATCTGGAAAGTTTTACCGGTTTCGTGGAAATAGCGCGCTCACAATAGAACTTGTCCGCGAACTTTTTCTAACACCCTCGTACAAGAAACGCCATGATTTATAAATTATAATTTATATTAATATCTAAGCATCGTGAGGTAGTGTAAATTCTAGTTCCCCTATAACTTTTCAATACTGAACAAAGATTTCTGCTTTTCCAAGCCAGTGGGGTCATACAGGTGAGACCTTAAAAACCAAGTCCCTTTGTCGCATCTGTGCTGGCACGATATTTAGAACCCTCACTGCTCAGTGGCCCTGAGTGCGGATTAAAGGTAAAAATATTTGAAGTCCTTCCAGGCACTAAGCAACAGGGGTGCCAGGGGGTGAAAGGCAGGTTGCCCCCCCCCCCCCTTTTTACCTACAGTAAAGTGATATAGGGCAATTTAGTATTGTATGCAAAATAATTTGTACTGACAGAAGTGGGTCATTAAAAAAATTTTGCCTCTTACACCCCCCCCCCCCCCCCCCGCCCAGAATATAGGATTTTCGAGTTTGTGCAATGTTTCTCTTTTTTTTTTTTTTTTGCTTGTCAACTTTTTCAGGTAAGTTTTTTTTTCTCTGGCTGCCCCCTTCAAAAACGATGCTACGTCACTGCCTTCACCTGTAACTTATATGTATACATGTATGGTAACATGTCAATATGAGTGAGAAATTTTCGATCGGTACGTAAAACAGCATACAGCGGTTTTCTGAGCAATGAGCTCACTAAATGACCCTCCCCCACCATGCACCTCCCATATGGTTATAATATGGCCGTGTCCATGTTTTGCTCCGGGAGACCCGCGGTAAATGTCAGATCGAAAAGTAAAATACATATATGTACATGTAGAAGATTCACAATGGCATTTTGTAATAAAGAATAGACCTGTGGAAATATCATTAATTTTTATTGAGTGTATCGGAGGAGTTGCGGATAAGAGACAGATACCCTTCAATATACTCAGAGAGAATGTAGACCTGTGACCATATGTTTGCGCTTGAAAACTCAAAAAAAATGTGTGCGATCAAAAAGTAAAATAAAATTGTAGGAGATGCACAATGGCACTATGTAACTAGTGCTAATCTAACGGTACTGTTACAGATGTTCCCCAAACGCTCCCCAACTCCCTTTTATAGTCATATTCCCTGTAAGCATAATTAAATAAGACAAACACTATGCATTTGAGACTAACAACGTTTACCCAGAAGTGTACCATGTTCATTCAAATTTTATCCCTGCACACTTGCGTATGTGAATGCATGTGCGTAATGACCATATCAAATTGTCTACACAATCTATATATTTTAATATGCTAAATATTAAAGTATTTAATCCAAAAGTATTAAAAAAAAAACGCTCATTCAAGGGTATTTTTGATTTTACCCATTTCACGTGCACGCACGTGCATACATGAGCATGGGGACGATACCTTCTTGTTGAAGTCCATTACATCCATCTATGTTCCAAATCCCACCCCGTTTGGTTGAAAACCAAGGGAGTTATAGCTGTTTAAAGTTTCAGCCAATCAGATTGCAGCGCATGTTCACGCACATGTACATGTATGCATGTGCATGGTGACCATACCTTCTTGTAGAAATCCATTATATATCAATGTTCCAAATCCCATCCTGTTTGGTTGAAAACCAAGGGAGTTATAGCTGTTTAAAATTTCTGCCAATCAGGTTGCAGCGCACGTGCATGCACGTGTTTTCATGATAATTGCTATATATCATTTTGTAGGATATCTTAATGCGTGGCTATGTTCAAAATTTCAAAGGATTTAGTTAAAAAACAAGAAAGATATTGAGACTTTAGTTTCAGCCAATCAGAGCAAAGCGCACGTGCATGTGCGTGAGACCTTGCTATTTTGACCATGTCATCTTGTCTATAGTACTAATATATCTTTACATTATGAGTTTCAAAGCATTTCATCAAAAAATAGAAAAGTTAAAGCAATATATATTATATTGGCCATTTAACGTGTTGCACGTGCTCGCTCTTGCAAGCACGTGCGCGCAAAATGACCTTCGTTCGGCAAATCTACAAAACATGTCTACTGACCCTAAAAACATTTCACCTTAGTTGGATGTGTAGTTTACGAGATCATTCGCGGACAAAAAAGTGCCCAGGAAGAAGAAAAAAAATAATAACTAGTGCTAATTGTAACGGGAACCGTTACAGATGTTCC
>NW_026937297.1:0-79022 GCF_032062105.1 Saccostrea cuccullata
CGTCTAGATGAATAGAGAGGTTTACCTTTATCATTATACTGAATGGTTTGTTTTTCTGTGGAGCCAGAGTAACGGGCATAGTTTTTTGTTTTGTTTTTTTATCATCACTGACCATGATAACCAGGAGGTCACCAGAGGTGGTACTACAGACACCGTGAGAGGTACCCAGTCCTGTAGTTTGATCACCTCCTCTATCTTCTCATTCTTCACAATGTTCACACTCTCCATCATGTCTTATCAGCATAAACTAGATCTCCACTTTTGTCACTGCTATGTCGTGTGGTTCGTCCCCTACTTAGTTGTGATTGACTTGAGTAGTGATCCCTGATTGATGCTGTAGAGTTTCATGGTGCTGTCACCTCCACTTGTCCAGATTTCTTCATCACTCAGACAGGCCACATTGTAAAGGTAATCATCATACCCAGTGTCTATGGTGGTGACAGTCTCTGGTTTATCAAGCAGCTGTTTGACTGGAGGAGAGGACCCATCTTCTGGTGATTTCTGTGCTGTCTTCATGCTGTAGCCATGTTCATCTGATATCCCTTACCAAAGTAAAATTATTGCAGCAATATTGCCGCTATATTGCGGCAACATTGCAGCAACACATTTTTGTCACCAGAAACAAGCTTTTTGGGTTAGTGAAATATCACCGCTAGCGGCAACAACTTCTGGTGACATTCTGGCAATACTGCCAGAAAAAATGAAATATCACCGCTAGCTGCAACAACTTCCGGTGACATTCTGGCAATACTGCCAGAAAAAAACTTTCTGGCAACATCTAGGATTACCCATGAGCCATTTGTTGAGCATGCTCAGTCATTTACTTCCTCTTTTTAAATAAAGTGGAGGGAATTCAAAGGCAAGCATGTTTTGCTTCATTACTGACTTGTATTAAGTTAATTAGAGTTGTTAATTGTGTGCAGTGGGATTAGTGAAGATGAGTAGTAAGACTGCATAGTGTGGAATGACTAGAAAAAAGAATTTAAGCAGAATTATAGGAATGTGTACTCTGTTTCCATATCATCAGACTTGGTGAGTCAAAACCAATATTCTTTTTGAGATGAATGATTCAATGGAGATAAAATTGGAAAAATTATATGTGTTTCAATTAGTGCTTGTGATGCATGCATACTACTCAGACTTGTATGTCTATATATCCTAGAGTAGCAGGAAAAGATGAATTAAAGCATGTATATATTTGAAAATTAATGCAGAGTTGCTGGACATTTGCACAGTGGCATATTAATATTGTTTCTATATAAACATTTTTTATGCGCCCGTCTTGATAGATCGGGGGTACATATTGTTTTTTGTCCTGTCTGTTTGTAAACTTTAACCTTCACCATTACTTTTGAACCAATGAGAGATAAAGATTTCAAATTTGGTATGTCTACTCCACTAATTAAGTTCTTTCAAATGACATCAAGGTCAATGACCTTGTGACCTTGACTGTGACCTATATGTTAAAAATAGCTTTTCGAATATTCACCATAACTTAAAAATTAATGAAGATAGAGACTTTATATTTAGCTTGCATAATTCACTAATTAAGCTTTTTCAAAAGACACCTGAAGGTCAATGACCTTGAGACCTTGGCTGTGACCCATATCCTTAAACTAGATTTTTTGAACCTTGGACATAAATCTTGAGCCATAAAAAATAGAGAACGTGTATTAAGTATGCACCCTTCCTTAATTAAGCTCTTTCAAATAACACCAAGGTCAATGACCTTGGGACCTTGACTGTGACCATATACTTAAAATAGATTTTTTGAAACTTCGACATAACTTTTGAGTCATAAAAGATGGAGAATTCATATTTGGTATACACCCTTCACTATTTAAACTCTTTCAAATAACACCAAGGTCAATGACAATTTGACCTTTACTGTGACTCATATGCTAAAAATAGCCATTTTGATCCTCTGCCATAAATTTTGAACTATAAGAGATAGAGACTTCATACTTAGTATGTATACTCCACTAATTAAGTTCTTTCAAATGACACCAAGATCAATGACCTTGTGACCTTGACTGTGACCCATATGCTATAAATAGCTTTTTCAAACTTTATAGCCACCAGGCGCATAGTGTTTCACAAACATATCTTGATTTTCATTCTGATGATCAACATTATTTTCTAGCAGAAGTAGCTATTTCTTATTGACCCTGTGGCTCGCTATTGTTTGTTATATTCCTCAGCACAGTTTGTTAATTGTTAGATTGATTAGATCATTATTTCTATTAAATACCAATTTATATCTAACTTACATACAAAAAACAATATTGCCGCAATAATTCCGGAAGATGTTGCCAGAAGAAAATATTTTGGTCATGATTTGCAGCAATATTGCCGCAACCCCTTTCTGGCAATATTGCCGCAAAACTAATTAACATACGAAAAACGATATAGCCGCAATATTGCGGCAATAATGCCGGAAGATGTTGCCAGAAGATCAATATTTTGGTCATGATTTGCAGCAATATTGCCGCAACCCCTTTCTGGCAATATTGCCGCAAAACTAATTTACATACGAAAAACGATATAGCCGCAATATTGCAGCAATGTATTGCCAGAATGTTGCTGCAATATTGCGGCAATAAAGCCAGAAGATGTTGCCAGAAGGTCAATATTTTGGTAAGGGTATGTTAAAGAACTCGACGATAAAGTTCCAAATATTTTACTAAGATCTTGTCCTTTGATTTTGCATGGCGTGAATGTAGGTAAAGATGGCAGAACTTTTTGTGGAAGATTTCTATATCTCTCTACACTGAATGCAAGTTTAAATAGTTTTGACAAGTCATTAGATTCCACAGCAACATCAAGTGAATCGATTTCTTCCTTGATGTCACACATTGTCTTGTTTATTTCATCCAGATGTTTCTGTAGAATTTGTAGCTGTGTGTTTTTCATCTCATCAACTTCAGCTTTAAGTTTCTGGACAAGTTTGTCGATTTGTCTGTGCCAGTCCTCTCCATGTTTTGTTATGGCTGTTGAAACCTCTCCATATCCCTTTTCTAACTGACTCATTCTGTTTTGTACATCAGAGGCAATGTCCTGGTAGGTTGGGTAAATTGTCTTATTTAGCTCAATTTTTTCTTTAATTATGTTTTCCTTTTTTGCATCGAGAACTTGTAATATTTTTGATAATTTATGACCTAAATGTTGATCAGAAGCAAGGCAGGTATTACACACAGGAATGTCACATTAATTACAGTAAATTGTGCATTGTTGTTTGTCATGAATTTTACACCCAGGGAAGAGCAGCGTAGATTTTCTAAGCTTGAATTGAACAACTTCATGTCTTTTGGATTCAACAGATACCATGTGCTCTCCTACACAGGCCTTACATAGGTTGACAAGACATGTATCACAGTGCATCTGTACCACAGCGGTCTCACACAGGTCACATCGCATCACGTCCTGGGCACTGGTACGGGGGTCCATGATCAGAGTAGTCCTGTAGTGTAGAAAAAGGTGGCATTGTTAGAATGATAAAATTACACTAATGGCATCTCAATGTATTGACTGTTATCAATGTATTGTCAAGTCACATTTATCCTTAGTCAGGTCCAGGAGAACGAAAATAATAAAAACTGTTTAGCGGATCTAGAAATTTTTCGAAGGAGGGATTAAAGGAGTTTTTCAAAGGCGTTGGGGTGGGGAGGGGGGGGGGTAAAGGGGAAAGGATTTATTATATGTTTTACACAGTTTGGTTTCTTTTAAAAGTGGGAGGTTGATCAATCTGGGAAAAAGTAGATCTACTTGTATAATATACCTGAAAGTTTTTGAAAAAGAAAGGCAAATATATCTCCGAACCCGAAATTCTTGTTTTGTAAAGAGGGTGGGGTTTAATTATGTATTCTCAACCGAATTTCTTTATATATTACAACATAGCCTTTCACTGAACATTTTTTATTACTAGGTCAAACACATCAAAATGGGTGACTTTCTTCTCTTCCTTTTTTTGCTAATCCGTACCCCCCCCCCCCCCCCTGGATCTGCCACTGCAAATCATACTGAATTACTACTAGTACAAGTGACACTCTCGCTGCCTTGATCATTATTTATATCCATGACCTTGAAAACATTTTTTTCGAAAGGGATACATTCTTATGAATGTATTTCAAGAATGTACGCATGTCTTCAAAACGATCTTACATGTGGAAAAAATTCTTTCATTTTATATTATAGATACTTGTAGTTTATTGTGTCTTGTATGAAATTCATATGAATTAATTAAATAAAATTTATCAAATGAAATCATTCCATTATTTTTACTAGTCCGAAAAATCTGACGTTTTTCTGGCTTTTTTACGATTTTGATATTTTACATGCCAGGAAAACGTCAGAACCGGCACCATTACGAAAACTGGGAAATCGCCGCCTCCAACCGGAGGCGGCATTCAGAGGTTGGTTTTCGATACTTGTAAACCAAATTAAATGCTGAAGTCACATATTATCAATAGTACAAAACCTTTATAGTACTCACCAACATCGTTTTTATGTTTCGTTTATGAAATAATATAATCCGATGAACACATTTTATCTGGCTGTCGAGATTTGTTTTCATTTCGTGCATTTTAAAATCGTGCAAGTTCTTAATCGGAATGTGGAGTGGTAATTTCTATTCATCGCTATTGGTGAGTTCTAGGAGCATTGTGCCATTGATAAATTGTGATTTCGGCATCTAATTCGGTTCCCAAGTATAGAAAATCAACTTCAGTTGAACAGGTCGAGACCACTAGAATTTCTGACGTCAGCATAAATTTGCATACCTGTTTACTTTACCTTCTGATGAATGAATTTACCATGCATTGTGGGTTACTAGTAGTACCCAGCTTTGTTGAAAATAAAAGGAAACTTGAATTGTTCCTTGGAAAATTATTTCGAATTTTTTTTTTAAGATTTGTGGGAGAAATATTTAAAATGATGTATAATCTTTCATTTCTATGCTCACATTTACAAAATTTGCGCTATGAAGCCTTATATCAACTTATAAAAAATCGGCCTATAAACATTGTTCAAAGAGACATAAGTGCTATCGTGTCGATACACTGAGTTTTTCTCCACGTGATATACGTGAACATAGTTTGAGCAGGTAGTACATAGGTCCTTGGTTTTAGACTGCAGGAGAGGGTGTGCAATTATTATTTAACTCCACAATATTATCAGAAAGTGTTTTATGTACATGCAAACGTCAAAGTGTTTTTAAGGTATTAGAAGCAACTATTAATCATCTAAAACAACTCAAATATTAAATGTGAGCATGGAGCAATGTCTTTAGAATATAATCTTTCAATTTCGGTCTTATAAAGTGACAAAGAAGCTCTACAGTTTTTCCGATGACGAGGTAAATATTGTGCAACAAACCGACGAAAACCACGTGTCGCCATTGAATAATAAACACGTAGTAGACTGTCATGCTTTGGGAATCAGTCGCTTGATTGGACAACGGGTGTGACGAAGACATTGTCACGTGTTAAAAATTGGCTTCCATATAAGGTAGTGGTCTCGACCTGTTGAAGGCGGCGATTTCCCAGTTTTCGTAATGGCGCCGGTTCTGACGTTTTCCTGGCATGTAAAATATCAAAATCGTAAAAAAGCCAGAAAAACGTCAGATTTTTCGGACTATATTTTTACCTGACTTTAATGGCGTCTGTCTTGTCGGCCAAATGATATCCGAATCAATGTATCGGAGCACATGACCCACTTACCTGCTCACCTGTGCAATATCTATACCTGTCCGGTATTTATACTTCTTGGTTGAAGTCAAATGACGATTTAATTATGTTCCCCAAACGAAGTTGGGGAACATATTGTTTTTACTCTGTTTCTTATTAAGGTCTTCCGTCTTCAGCGGAAGACCTTCTTGTTATTCGTTTGTTTCTTTTCCACTGTTTTTAGGGTCTTCCGTCTTCAGCGGAAGACCCTTCTATTATTCTTCGGTTTCTTTTTTACCTTTATTATTATTATTATTATTAAGGTCTTCCGTCTTCAGCGGAAGACTTCTTGTTTTTCTTAGGTTTCTTTTCCACTATTTTTTATTATTATTGTTTTTTTTTCTTACCGATTTTGTGCGCGCGATTTCTCGAGAACGGCTCAATCGATTTTCATGAAACTTTCAGGTCTGATAGAACATCAAAAAATCTAGATATATATTTTTTAATTTTGATGACGTCACTTCCGGTTCGGAGTTTTCTGCGATTTAGTGATTTTTAGAGGGTCACTTTGTCCGACAGTTTTCTCAAAAAGCACTTAACACAGAAGCTTGAAATTTTCAGTGATGCTAGAGCAACTTTTGGAGAAGTGCACTAAGTATATCACAACTAACGGAAGTACGAAGCGCCGACGCTCGCTATGGCCCGAAAATAGTCCTATCAAGAATTTCAAAATTTTAAGTACCTTTTCAACGATAACTTTTTACCTAAAAATATTTTGTTAAAGCGTGTAGAACAAAAAAGGTGTAGAATTACAAGATCTTTCAAATGACATCTCAAAAAGGGCTGGCCCCTTAAATTAGGGGTCTTAAGGGGCCAAAAGTTTTTCCTTAATATCTCAAAAAGTATTGAGAATTTGTGATATGTCAAAGAAGCAAAGTTGTTCAAAATGTCAAGCTTAATCTAATGAAGTCGTCAGAATACGTCCGGCGTCGTCACTTCCGGCCAAACCGGAAGTAGTCGGAAAACGCGTATTTTTGCTGTTCTTGACAAGTTTTTTGGTAACACATGTCTCTGGGAGCATTAAAATTAATTTTCCGTCCGTCGTCGTCACTTCCGGTCAAACCGGAAGTAACAGAAAATGGCTTATTTTTGCAATAATTATCATGGATTTAGAAGAATCAAACCATTTTTGGACGTTATTTCTCATTTTTGTTAAAAATGAAAGCCACTTCCGGTTAAACATGACGGAAGACCTACTCGTTGCTTTGCAACGAGCTTTGCTCTAGTTTTTATTCTTTTTTCTTCTTACAAAATTTGTGCAGAAGATTTCTCGGAGATGGCTCGTTCGATTTGCTTGAAATTTTCACGGTAGATGCGTTATCATCTGAAGTTAATTCCGGCAAATTATTTTTTGGAAATTCACTTCCGGTCGGGAGTTATCGCCCTTTGATCAAAATTTGGAGGACCTCCTTGTCTGTGATGGAACTCAAAAACGGCTCAAGCTAGAAAGCTGAAATTTTTAGTGATGATAGAGGACATGTTCCCATATTGCACCTGGGTCAGGATATTTTCCGGAAGTGCCTAGTATGGAAGCTCGGTAGGGGTCAAAATTTAGGACACGTTTTATGAGTGGTTTTTTGAGACATTTTGTATCATATCATTTAAAATATGAATATTTTGTAAAAACATACTGAACAACATTTGTGCAAAATATCAAGATCTTTAATATGATATCAAGAAAAATGTGCTGACTCATCAAATTAAGGGCTGAAAGGGGCCAACAGTTTTTATTCAATAACTCTTTTAAAGTCAATATTTTGTTATACATTACTGAAGCAAAAATGTTAATCTCAACCATTTACAACTTTATATAATAATTTTTATGTCATATGGTACATAATTAGGGGCCACAAGGGGCCAGAATGCTAAATCTTTGATGCTTTATATCTCGAAATAGAGAAATATTTTGATAAGCAATATTGAACAAAAGATGTTCAAAATAATGTTCTGAGCAATATGCAACCTTTCATTTTTTGCTAAACAGCCCCATTAAGGAGTTGAAGGGTTGGCCCCTAAATATTTCTTTTGCTAATAGCTCAAAAACGAAAAGGAATTTCTAAACAGTTGTTGAACACAAAATGTTCAAAATCTTAAGAGCTTTAAGATGAGATCCTGAAAAAGGGGCTGGGCACTCAAATTAGGGGCCAAGAGAGGCCACAAGTCTTCAATCGATAAGTCTTTATCAGTTAATATTTTGTAATACATTACTGAAGCAAAAATGTTTATCTCAACCATCCACATCTAAATATTATGATTTTATGTCGTATGGTACATATTTAGGGGCCACAAGGGGCCAGAATGCTAAATCTTTGTAGCTTTATATCTCGAAATGGAGAAATATTTTGATAAGCAATATTGAACAAAAGATGTTCAAAATAATGTTCTGAACAATATGCTATCTTTCATTTTTTGCTAAAGGGCCCCATTAAGGAGTTGAAGGGTTGGCCCCTAAATATTTCTTTTGCTAATAGCTCAAAAACGAAAAGGAATTTCTAAACAGTTGTTGAACACAAAATGTTCAAAATCTTAAGATCTTTAAGATGAGATCCTGAAAAAGGGGCTGGGCACTCAAATTAGGGGCCAAGAGGGCCAAAATCTTCAATCGATAACTCTTTATCAGTTAATATTTTGTTATACATTACTGAAGCAAAGATGTTCATCTCAACCATCTACATCTAAATATTATGATTTTTATGTCGTATAGTTCAGAATTAGGGGCCACAAGGGGCCAGAATGCTAAATCTTTGATGCTTTATATCTCGAAATGGAGAAATATTTTGATAAGCAATATTGAACAAAAGATGTTCAAAATAATGTTCTGAACAATATGCAACCTTTCATTTTTTGCTTAACGGCCCCATTAAGGAGTTGAAGGGTTGGCCCCTAATTATATCTTTTGCTTATAGCTCAAAAACAAATAAGAATTTCTGAACAGTTGTTGAACAAAAAATGTTCAAAATCTTAAGATCTTTAAGATGAGATCCCGAAAAAGGGGCTGGGCACTCGAATTAGGGGCCAAGAGGGGCCAAAAGTCTTCAATCGATAACTCTTTATCAGCTTATATTTTGTAATACATTACTGAAGCAAAGATCTTTATCTCAACCATCTACAACTATATATTGTAGTTTTTATGTCGTATGGTACATGATAAGGGGCCAGAATGCTAAATCTTTGATGCTTTATATCTCGAAAGGGAGAAATCTTTTGATAAGAAATATTGAACAAAAGTTGTTCAAAATAATGTTTTTAACAATATGCAACCTATCATTTTTTGCTTAACGTCCCCGTTAAGGAGTTGAAAGGTTGGCCCCTAATTATATCTTTTGCTTATAGCTCAAAAACAAATAAGAATTTCTGAACAGTTGTTGAACAAAAAATGTTCAAAATCTTAAGATTTTTAAGATGATATGAATAAAGAGGGCGGATTCCTAAAATTAGGGGCCGTTAGGGGCAAAATACCGATTTTTAAAAGTCTCAAATGTTCAATGTCTTTTAACAGATTGTGGTAAATCATTATTGTAGAATAAAAATTGCAATCAAAATCTTATCTCATCTCATCAAGAATTGGACGGAAGACCCACTCGTTGCTCGCAACGAGATCTCATCTAGTTCTTCTTATTTTTTTTCTTACCGATTTTGTGCACGCGATTTCTCAAAAACGGCTCGTTACATTTTTATGAAACTTTTGGGTCTTATAGAACTTAAAAAAATCTCGATACCCTTTTTTTTATTTTGATGACGTCACTTCCGGTTCGGAGATTTTCGCAGTTTTGTGATTTTTAAGGGTCAGTTTGTCCGTCGCTCTTCTTGAAAACCGCTCATCACAGGAAGATGAAACCTTTTCAGGAAGATAGAGCAACATATGTAGATTTGCATTGTGTTGTTAACTTTCACCGGAAGTACTGCACGTTAACGCTCGGTATGGACTGAAAAAAGTCATATTGAGCGTTTCAAAATTCTAACACTTTTTCTGTTATATCATTTTACTTGTAAATATTTTGTTAAAACATATAGAACAAAAGTTGTGAAGAATTCTGAGATCTTTCAATTGATATCTCGAAAAAACGGCTGACCCCTAAAATAAGGGATCTAGAGGGGCCAAAAGTCTTTAATTGATATCTCAAAAAGTATTGAGAATTTGTAAAACGTCAAAGAAGCAAAGTTGTTCAAAATGGCAAGTTTAATCTATTTATGTCGTCAAAATACGTCCGGCGTCGTCACTTCCGGCCAAACCGGAAGTAGTCAAAAATGCGTAATTTTGCCGTTCTTGTCAAGTTTTTGGGTTATATATGTCTCTGGGAGCATAAAAATTAATTCTCCGTCCATCGTCATCACTTCCTGTTAAACCGGAAGTAGCAAAAATTTGCATATTTTTGCATTAATTAAGATAGCTTTAGAGGATTCAAACCATTTTAGGCGTTATTCTCATTTATGTTAAAAATGAAAGCTACATCCGGTCAAACAGGACGGAAGACCTACTCGTTGCTTTGCAACGAGCTTGGCTCTAGTTAAGGTCTTCCGACTTCCTTCGGAAGACCTTATTGTTTTCCTTCTGTTTTCTATTTAAGGTCTTCCGTCTTCAGCGGAAGACCTTCTTGTTATTCTTAGGTTTCTTTTCCACTATTTTTATTATTTTTATTATTGTTTTTTTTTCTTACCGATTTTGTGCACGCGATTTCTCGGAAACGGCTCGATCGATTTTTATGAAACTTTCAGGACTGATGGAACATCAATCAAACCTGATATATAATTTTTTATTTTTATGACGTCACTTCCGGTTTCGAGATTTCCGAGATTTAGTGATTTTCAGAGGGTCACATTGTCCAGCATTTTTCTCAAAAGTGCTTTTATATAGAAACGTAAGATTTTCAGCGATGATAGAGCAACATATGCTGATGTGACACACACCTTTCTTATTCTCCGGAAGTGCAGCACGTCGGCGCTCGCTATGGCTCGAAAAAAGATCTATGGGGAATTTAGACATTTTTCACACATTTTTGGCAATATCTTTTTACATGTTACTATTTTGTAAAGATGTATAGAACAAAAGTTGTGAAGAATGTCACGATCTTTCGAAAGATATCAACGATGAAGGGCTGGTCCCTATAATAAAGGGCCAAAAGGGGCCGAAAGTTTTTCCTTTATATCTCAAAAAGTATTGAGAATTTGTAATACGTCAAAGAAGCAAACTTGTTCAAAATATCAAGCTTCATCTAATGGCGTCGTCAAAATACGTCCGGCGACGTCACTTCCGGTCAAACCGGAAGTTGGCAAAAATTGCATATTTTTGCTGTTCTTGACAGGTTTTTGGATATCAAATGTCACTGGAAGCTTAAATCTTAATTTTCCGTCCGTCGACGTCACTTCCGGTCAAACCGGAAGTTGCCAAAAATGGCTTAATTTTGCAATAATTACCATAGATTTGGAGGATTAAACCATTTTGGGACTTCATAACTCTTCATTTTTTTTAATGAAAGTTACTTCCGGTCAACCAGGACGGAAGACCTACTCGTTGCTTTGCAACGAGCTCGGCTCTAGTTATTTTTATTGTTTTTTTTCTTACCGATTTTGTGTACACGATTTCTCAGAAACGGCACGCTCGATTTTCATGAAACTTTCAGGACTGATAAAGCATCAAACAAAGCTGATATATAATTTTTTGTTTTGATGACGTCACTTCCGGTTTTGAGATTTTTGCGATTTAGTGATTTTCAGGGGGTCAGTTTGTCCGCGAGTTTTCTCAAAAACGGCTTAAGATAGAAACTTGAGTTTTTTGAGCAATGATAGAGCAATGTCTGTAGATGTGACATACGCATTTCATTTTTACCGGAAGTGCTGCACGCCGACGCTCGCTATGGTCCAAAAATGGGCATGTCGAGAATTTTAAAATTTCTAACACCTTTTCTTCGATATCTTTTCACATACAAATATTTTGTTAAGACATATAGAACAAAAGAAGTGTAGAATTACATGATCTTTCAAATGATATATCGTAAAAAGGGCTGGTCCCTAAAATAAAGGGCCTAGAGGGGCCGAAAGTTTTTCATTTATATCTCAAAAAGTATTGAGAATTTGTTATACGTCTAAAAAGCAAAGTTGTTCAAAATGTCAAGCTTAATCTGTTGAAGTCGTCGAAATGCGTCCGGCGACGTCACTTCCGGTCATACCGGAAGTCGTCAGAATATGCATATTTTTGCTGTTCTTGACATATTTTTGTGTAACATATGTATCTGGAAGCATAAAACTTCATTTTCTGTCCGTTGACATCACTTCCGGTCAAACCGGAAGTGACCGGAAGTAGCCAAAAATAGTTTATTTTTGAAGGTTTAAATACAAAATCAAAATTATAAAGTCAATGGAGACCACTTAGCTCATTTGCTTTCATTTGTTGACGTCACTTCCGGTCAAAACAGGACGGAAGACCTACTCGTTGCTTTGCAACGAGCTTTGCTCTAGTATTATTATTATTATTCCACTTTTCGTAGTACAGGTCATATCTCCGCTGTGCGTGGTTCAATTTGAACGATTTTTTCAGGGATGGTGCATCATGTTAATATCTCCAGGGGTGTCCCTCACTTTTTCGAAATTTACTTCCGTTCGCGTTTTTTGGGGAAATTTGTATTTTTTAAATGGAATTTTGTCGCAAAAAATTCTCGAGAACGGTAACAGATATAAAATTGAAACTTACGGACGTGATAGAACATCGAATGTAGATGTGTTGATCGACCTTCATTTTTCGTCGTTCTGACTTCCGGTCGCAAACGGAAGTGATTTCTAAAAGTCTAATTTTTCAACTTTTTGGTTTTTCACTATTTTTCCTTGGAAATCACAGGGTTGATAGAGTATTTTTTAAGAACTTTAAATATGTTTTCAACATTTTCATGCGTGCATTTGTTGCAAAGATATGACCAATCCAAACTTTATCTCACTGTCGGGGGTTCGAATCCAGCTGGGGGCGTTGCAAAAAATTTTTCTTTCTTTTTGTCTTTTTTCAGTTGCATATGACTTTTCTTTCTTTTTTATAATGTATGGAAGATTTTGTCGATTTTAAAAGCTATATTTTGAGATATTTTGTGGAATAACTGTAATAATCACGATCTGTGTTAAGAGTCTGCTGTCAATGAAAGTAAACGATAAAAATACATTCTGAAATCTATTTCATGGCCTGACGTAGCAGAGATTTCTAACAAAAAGTTGGGCGGAAGACCTGCTTGTTGCCCTAGCAACAAGAACGCATCTAGTTATGTTCCCCAAACGAAGTTGGGGAACATATTGTTTTTACTCTGTTTCTTATTAGGGTCTTCCGTCTCCAACGGAAGACCCTTCTATTATTCTATTGTTTCTTTTTCACTTTTATTATTATTATTATTATTATTATTCTTTTTCTTCTTACAATTTTTGTGCAGAAGATTTCTCGGAGATGGCTTGATCGATTAACTTGAAATTTTCAGGAAAGGTGTGTCGTCAACTAAACCTGATCCGTTTTTCTCATTTTTTCGAAAATCACTTCCGGTCGGAAGTTATTGCCCTTTAATCAAAATTTAGAGGACCTCCTTGTCATCACCAGAACTCAAGAACGGCTAACGCTAGAACACTGAAATTTTTACCAAAGATAAAGGACATGTTGTCAAGATGCACAATGGTTTTCAAATTTTCCGGAAATGCCTAGTATGGAAGCTCGGCAGGGGTCAAAATCTAGGACACGTATCATGACTGAATTTTTGAGACATTTTGCATCATATCTTTTAAAATATAATTATTTTGTTAAAACATACTGAGCAATATTTGTGCAAAATGACAAGATCTTTAATATGATATCAAGAAAAATGTGCTGACTCATCACATTAGGGGCCAAGAGGGGCCAAAAAAATTTATTCGATAACTCTTTAACAGTCAATATTTTGTTATTAAATACTGAAGCAAAAATGTTTATCTCAACAATCTACAACTATATATTACAATTTGAGTGTCATATGGTGCATAATAAGGGGCCATAAGGGGCCAGAATGCTAAATCTTTGACGCTTTATATCTCAAAAGAGGGAAATATTTTCATAAGTAATATTGAACAAAAGATGTTCAAAATAATGTTCTGAACAATATGCAACCTTTAGTTCTTCGCTAAACGTCCCCTTTAAGGAGTTGAAGGGTTGGCCCCTAAATATTTTTTTTGCAAATAACTCCAAAACGAAAGAGAATCTCTGAATAGTTGTTGAACAAAAAGGGTTCAAAATCCTGAGAGCTTCAAGATGAGATCAAGAAAAAGGGGCTAGGCACTCAAATTAAGGGCCGAGAGGGGCTAAAAGTCTTTAATCGATAACTCTTTAGCAGTCAATATTTTGTTATACATAACTGAAGCAAGAATGTTTATCTCAACAATCTACAACTATATATTATGATTTGAATGTCGTATGGTGCATAATAAGGGGCCATAAGGGGCCAGAATGCCAAATCTTTGACGCTTTATATCTTAAAAGTGGAAAACACTTTGATAAGTAATATTGAACAAAAGATGTTCAAAATAATGTTCTGAACAATATGCAACCTTTAGTTTTTCGCTATACATCCTCTTTAAGGAGTTGAAGGGTTGGCCCCTAAATATTTCTTTTGTTAATAACTTGAAAACGAAAAAGAATCTCTGAATAGTTGTTGAACAAAAAGTGTTCAAAATCCAAAGAGCTTTAAAGTCAGATCAAGAAAAAGGGACTGGGAACTCAAATTAGGGGCCAAAAGGGGCCAAAAGTCTTTAATCGATAACTCTTTAGCAGTCAATATTTTGTTAAACATTACTGAAGCAATGATGTTTATCTCAACAATCTACAACTATATATTATGATTTGAATGTCGTATGGTGCATAGTAAGGGGCCACAAGGGGCCAAAGTGCTCAATCTTTGACGCTTTATATCTCAAAATTGGGAAATATTTTGATAAGTAGTATTGAACAAAAGGTGTTCAAAATAATGTTCTGAACAATATGCAACCTTTAGTTTTTCGCTATACATCCTCTTTAAGGAGTTGAAGGGTTGGCCCCTAAATATTTCTTTTGTTAATAACTTGAAAACGAAAAAGAATCTCTGAATAGTTGTTGAACAAAAAGTGTTCAAAATCCAAAGAGCTTTAAAGTCAGATCAAGAAAAAGGGACTGGGAACTCAAATTAGGGGCCAAAAGGGGCCAAAAGTCTTTAATCGATAACTCTTTAGCAGTCAATATTTTGTTAAACATTACTGAAGCAATGATGTTTATCTCAACAATCTACAACTATATATTATGATTTGAATGTCGTATGGTGCATAGTAAGGGGCCACAAGGGGCCAAAGTGCTCAATCTTTGACGCTTTATATCTCAAAATTGGGAAATATTTTGATAAGTAGTATTGAACAAAAGGTGTTCAAAATAATGTTCTGAATAATATGCAACCTTTCATTTTTCGCTAAATGTCCCCATTAAGGAGTTGAAGGGTTGGCCCCTAAATATTTCTTTTTCAAATAACTGGAAAACGAAAAAGAATCTCTGAATAGTTTTTGAACAAAAAGTGTTCAAAATCCTGAGAGGTTAAAGATGATATGAAGAAAAAAGGACTGATCACCTGAGGGGCCAAAAGTCGAATTTTTGAGTCTTTATGTTCAATGTTTGTTTACAGATTATGGAGGCAAAATCGTTCTTCTTCACAATCTTTATCATTATTTTAGAATAAAATTCTCAATCAAAATCTTATCTCATCTTATCAAGAATCGGACGGAAGACCCACTCGTTGCTCGCAACGAGATCGTATCTAGTTATTATTATTATTTTTCTTCTTCCTGGGTACTTATTTGTCCGGGAGTGATCTTGTAAACTACACATCCGACTTAGGTAAAACCTTTTTAGGGTTAGTAGGCATGTTATGTAGATTTGCGGAACGAAGGTCATTTTGCGCGCACGTGCTTGCAAGAGCGTGCACGTGCAACATGTGAAATGACCGATTTAATTGATATAGGCGTAACTTTTTACATTTTTGATGAAATGCTTTGAAACTCATAATATAAGGATATATTAGTAGCATAGACAATATGACATGGTCAAAATCGCAAGATCTCACGCGCATGCACGTGCACTTCGCTCTGATTGGCTGAAACTAAAGTCTCTATATCTTTCTTGTTTTTTGACGAAATCCCTTGAAATTTGGAACATAACCATACATTAGGATAACCTACAACGTGATATATAGCAAATATCATGAAAACACGTGCATGCACGTGCGCTGCAACCTGATTGGCTTAAACTTTAAATAGCTATAACTCCCTTGATTTTCAACCAAACAGGATGGGATTTGGAACATAGATAGATATAATGGACCTCTACAAGAAGGTATGGTCACCAAGCACATGCATACACGTGCGTGTACATGTGCTGCAATCTGATTGGCTGAAACTTTAAACAGCTATAATTAACTCCCTTGGTTTTCAAGCAAACGGGGTGGGATTTAGAATATAGATAGATGTAATGGACTTCTACAAGAAGGTATAGTCACCATGCTCATGTATGCACGTGCGTGCACGTGAAATGAGTAAAATAAAAAATACACTTGAATGAGCGTATTTTTTAATACTTTTGGATTAAATACTTTAATATTTAGTATATTAAAATATATAGATTCTGTAGACAATATGATATGGTCATTACGCGCATGCATTCACACGCGGACGCGTGCAATGCTAAAATTTGAATGAACTTGGTACACTTCTGTGAAAATTTTGTTAAAGTCTCAAATGCATAACGTTTGTCTTATTTAATGAAGCTTACAAGGGATATGGCACCAAAAGGGAGTTGGGGAGCGTTTGGGGAACATCTGTAACGGTCCCCGTTACAATTAGCACTAGTTATTATGTTCCCCAAACGAAGTTGGGGAACATATTGTTTTTACTCTGTTTCTTATTATTATTATTATTTTTCTTCTTCTTCCTGGGTACTTTTTTGTCCGGGAATGATCTCGTAAACTATACATCCGACTAAGGTGAAATGTTTTTAGGGTCAGTAGACATGTTATGTAGATTTGCGGAACGAAGGTCATTTTGCGCGCACGTGCTTGCAAGAGCGTGCACGTGCAACATGTGAAATGACCGATTTAATTGATATAGGCGTAACTTTTTAAATTTTTGATGAAATGCTTTGAAACTTATAATATAAGGATATATTAGAAGCATAGACAATATGACATGGTCAAAATAGCAGGATCTCACGCGCATGCACGTGCGCTTTGCTCTGATTGGCTGAAACTTAAGTCTCAATATCTTTCTTATTTTTTGACGAAATCCTTTGAAATTTTGAAAATAGCCATGCATTAGGATATCCTACAACAAGATATATAGCAATTATCATGAAAACACGTGCATGCACGTGCGCTGCAATCTGATTGGCTTAAACTTTAAATAGCTATAACTCCATTGATTTTCAACCAAACAGGATGGGATTTGGAACATAGATAGATATACTGGACTACTACAAGAAAATATGGTCAACATGCACATGCATACACGTGCATGTACGTGTGCTGCAATCTGATTGGCTGAAACTTGAAACAGCTATAACTCTCTTGGATTTCAGCCAAACGGGGTGGGATTTAGAACATAGATAGATGTAACGGACATCTACAAGAAGATATGGTCACCATGCTCATGTATGCACGTGCGTGCACGTGAAATAAGCAAAATAAAAAAAACCACTTGAATGAGCGTATCTTTTTCATACTTTTGGATTAAATGCTTTAATATTTAGTATATAAAAATATATAGATTGTGTAGCCAAGATGATATGGTCATTACGCACATGCATTCACATGCGCACACCAAATTTGAATGAACTTGGTACACTTCTGGGTAAACGTTGTTAAAGTCTCAAATGCATAGAGTTTGTCTTATTTAATAAAGCTTACAGGGAATATGGCACGAAAAGGGAGTTGGGGAGCGTTTGGGGAACATCTGTAACGGTCCCCGTTACAATTAGCACTAGTTATTATTTTTCTTCTTCTTCTTCTTCTTCTTCCTGGGTACTTTTTTGTCCGGGAGTGATCTTGTTAACTTTTCGTCCGATGTAGGTAAAACCTTTATAGGGTCAGTAGACATGTTATGTAGATTTGCGGAATCAAGGCCATTTTGCGCGCACGTGCTTGCAAGAGCGTGCACGTGCAACACGTGAAATGACTAATATAATGGATATTGCCGTAACTTTTCTATTTTTTTATGAATTTTTTTGAAACTCATAATGTAAGGATACATTAAAAGTATAGACAAGATAGCATGGTCAAAATAGCAAGATCTCACGCGCATGCACGTGCGCTTTGCTCTGATTGGCTGAAACTAAAGTCTCAATATCTTTCTTGTTTCTCGTCATAATCCTTTGAAATTTTGAACATAGTCCTACATTATGAAGATCTACAGCATGATATAAAAGAATTTTCATGAAAGCATGCGCATGTGCGCGTGCTGCAATATGATTGGCTGAAACTTTAAATGGCTATATCTCCTTTGTTTTTTGACGAAATTCTTTGAAATTTAAAATATTGCCATGCATAAGGATATCCTACAATATGGTGTAGAAAAAAATCATGAAATCACGCGCATGCACGTGTGCTGCAATCTGATTGGCTGAAACTTGAAATGGCTATAACTCCCTTGTTTTTCAACCAAACCGGATGGGATTTAGAACATAGATAGATGTAAGGGACACCTATAAGAAGGTATGGTCATCATGCACCTGCACGCACGTGCGTGCATTTGGAACGAGTATAATTGAAAATACACTTGAATGAGTGATTTTTTATTACTTTTGGACTGAATGCTTTAATGTACAGTTATTAAAATATATAGTAATGTAGACAAGATGATATGGTTATAACGCACATGCATTCATATGCGCTTGGGTGCAATGCTAAAATTTGAATATAATTGGTATCCTTTTGGGAAAACGTAATGCACAGAGTTTGTCTTATTTAATGAAGCTTACATGGAATATGGCACCAAAAGGGAGTTGGGGAGCGTTTGGGGAACATCTGTAACGGTTCCCGTTACAATTAGCACTAGTTAAATTATTAGTTTTATACACTGCCTAGCGTTAAATATTTCCAAACGCAGTAAAAATTGTGGATTTCAACTCGTGATAAATAAAAGATTTTGTAAATGTATGCCATTGCTCTGTTGCTGGTACATTTAAGTTTAATTCAAATGCGTTTTTAAAAATTAACAAGATGCCACATCGCTAAAATAACCATTTTAGCAAGAAAAGAGATTCATTTCAGTATTGCCTGAAAGTTTTACAGCAGTGGCCCCGAAGCCCACCCTACCCCTGCTGGGTCTTGATCTGAAAAAATAAGCATGAATCTATTAATTTATGTCAATTACTAATTGTATAATTGTTTTGATATTCATTGGCTTATCTTTTCCTTATTATTGTAATAATCTCATACTTGTCTGTTATGGGCTCTAAATCAGAAATAAAATGTTCTGTTCTCTTCTGTAGAGATGCTCCTATATGTCAAATATGATCAATCATGGCTTTGCTGTTCCTGAAAAATATTTTGAAAGAATTTTTTTCTATGTATTTAAATTGAGGGTCGTTATTTGGTCAATGTTGCAAGGTGGCATCATTCTTCTCTGCTCAGACGAGTCGCAAATTTGTTTCGACTTCCATGATGGCAGAAGAGCAAAGGTGGGAGGGATCATATGCTGATTGTTTCATTTCTAAGCAAGACAGATTACATGGAGGTTCAGTGATGATTTGGACAGGTTTAACAAAACTGATCTGCACATTATTGAAGGCTATCTGACATGTTTGAAATACCGGGAGACCTATTGGAGGGACTTATGGATGATAATGCTCGACCTCATGGATCATAAGTCGTGTTCCAAACCTGAACCAAACTGAACATGCATGGGACAATCTTTAGCACTGCATTTCAGCTTATGTAACGATGCCTAAAATTGACAAGAGCTTTAGGCAGATTTGCAGGAGGAATGGTAACAGATCCCTCGGACTATAGCCTTGTTCAGTTGATTCGGCAGCATGAATCATTGGCGTCGGAAGCAAATTGAAAGTGGGGGGGGGGGCTAAGTGTACTAAAAATATTTTTTTTACCTTCAAAAACCTGACAAGCAAAAAAAAAAGGAAATGTCTATACTATAGTAAGTATGTATTTGGAAAAAAAGTGAGGGGGGGGGGGGGGGCAACCCCCCCCCCCCCCCAGCCCCCCCGGTTCCGACGCCTATGTGAATGACGCGCTGTAGGACTGTTACTGCCTCGCGAGGATGTCACTGGGATACAAATTGCTGCAAACATTTTACCGACATCATTTGAATTTTCTGAATAAAGCTGTTATTTTCAGGTCTGCATCCAACATGGCGAATTTTAAAGTAACCGTTATGAATTAGTAGTGTATATTCAAACATACTTATCGCATTTAATGTTTAATTTTCAAACTTTTTATTTGAATATAAAATATGATACTGAAATTAAAACTGCATTCTGCTTTCTGTGATAAAGTCAATGTAAAACATATTTAATTCGATGATCGTTAACTTTTTGCACAGTATATTTTAACATACTCAAGTGAATTAAATTAAGGATTCACATTTCAGTGTAAAAAAATCTGGTGTCAGTATAAAGAACGGTATACAACAACATTGAATTTGTTTATCACAACAATTTTAAGTACTCAGGGGTCGGGAAAATTTCAACAAATATGGAAAAGGGATAAACAATCAATCGACTGATGGTTTGTTAAGCAAGGGTGGCATTTTGTTTTTGCGGAATTGTAGATAACTACAGCACTTGTGTAGAAAGATGTCTCCAGTACTATTTTACCATTTCTCTGATGACAAGGACAGTTCCACTTTAAGGAGGATCTGGAGATTAAGACAGATTTGAGTTCCGGTATTATCGGCTTAACTTGAAAATATGATTTGGTCTTTCCTTTTTGTTCTAGCATCTATAAATGTGGGACCCATTGTCGGTAATGTTCAATGTTGACTTCAGTGTTTGATTTTTAAAATTTGGTGTACATAGCGATGCTTAGACTGGAACCTTTTGTATTTAGGAAAGCCCCAAGCAAGAGTCGACACGTGCACGACAAGAGGCGGATCGTGCATTCGGTCAAATATCCATTGTGATGGTTACGTAGACCATTATGCTTTAGGATGTAGAGAGAATGTCTGCTGCAAACCATCGCCATCTACTGTCAATCCCGAACCAGCACATCCAGGTTAACTTCTCTTACCACTTAATGCGCAAGATGTAACTAAATATAGTACATCATCTGATTAAAACCAGATTGGAATGGCATTAAAATGGAAAAATAATAAATTTATTTTCACGGTGTATCTTACGAGTTATGAAAGTGTCTTACACTACGTGTATATTTATGGAGTTTATGCTTACTTTTTAAAGTTGGAGTGGAGCCTACCTTTACTGTACTTGATTGTTTTTAAATACCTATCCATTTGTATTAAGGTAAGACAAGTGCGGTCTAATAACAAGTGTACAGACACGTCATGTAGATCCACGCCTAAGAGTGGTGGCTTTGGATGGTGAGTGGCCTTGGCAGGTCAGTCTTCAGAATGACAGCGGTCATTTCTGTGGAGGGACTCTAGTGTCAGACCAATGGGTTGTTACCGCCGCTCACTGTCTCTATGGGTAAGCCAGGGGTGTTCGAAGTGCAACCTGATTATATAAGTTGAAAACCTTCAAATTTCGAAATGGTTACAAGCAATATATATTTCTAATGACCAAATGTTTCCTAATCTATTGACAAGCTATTTGTTTTAAACTGAATTCTTTGACAGACAATCTACTGACGGAATTAATTTGCTTTTTGGCGAACATCATCAAGAATACACTTCGAACAACGAGCGGAATACAACGATCCAAAAAGTGCTCATAGTAAGAATTGATTGTTGTGTAAATATCATTGTTTTTTTATTTAGATAAAATCTTGTTTTTCGTTTCAATTTGGGAAATCTAAGAATAAGAAACGAAAAACAAAACCATAAAAGTACAATTATGTCTACATTTCACATAAAGAAAGTGTCATTAGACCTTGTCATTATCAAGACGTGTTGGAAATGTTTTTCTTTAACTTTTAGCACCCCAACTACTCCCCTGAACACGGTCTCCTTAATGACATAGCTTTAGTCCAGCTCGCACAACCAGTTAATCTGACCGAATATATCGTCAGAACGGCCTGCCTGCATCAGAAATATGACGTATTTACAGACACAGACCATTGCTACATCAGTGGCTGGGGGTATACTCAGGTCAGAAATTGATTGTAAAAAATCAAGTTATAGCAGCACTTACTTAGGAATTTGTGTTATTCATTGTATTTTACGTCTTTATGTTGAAGGAACTGGTGACAATGTTGTACTACGACATCTACGCATTCCTATAACCTCTGCTATGACGTGTAACTCCAGCTGGGACGGCGTCATCACTGACAAACAGCTCTGTATAGGAAGTGGGAACACGGGGGCATGCCGGGTAATAGAGGTTCAAAAAGGAAGATTCTGAGCTAAGGGAAAGATTATAGATCCATCCATCCGTCGTTTACCCACGGGTGATCGAGTCTTTTACTTATCACATAGTATTGGTGGATTATATTTATAAGGCTCAGAGATATTGAGATTATGTATAATACTAACTGGTAGTATGCTTAAGTTTGGCTAAACATAGAATTAATTTGTAGAAAAAAAATGACGTTGATAAGAACAAATATCAGACCTCAAATAAAAAAAACATGTAAATTGATTCAATGATTGTCAAGTTCACAACAAGTAAATGTTTCGTACACTCTTAATTTTGACTTAGGTCTTCTTTTGCAATCTTAAATAGATTAAAAAATTTCTCTATCTTGTGTCAGCATAAATTTCAGCATGTTTTTTATCCCATGTTTCAAATTAAATGTACATATTTATCATTGATGCCATGGCATACCATACAAACTAAACAATGATTCCTTACATAATTTTCTGTGGTAGACTAAATCAAATTTTGATGAAATATCTATAGTCCCCCTATTTTGCTTGTTTCCTACAGAGACCCAGTATGTCCTTGTTGTTTTGGAATCTGGAGAAAAGGAATATTACCGCTGGACCTTTGACCAGGAGAACCTACTGTTCTCCCCAGACGTGGGCTATGCAGCTCTACTTGTAGGAACACTGGTCAGTAGAGGTAAACAAGAGGCCATTGTTCAATGTTTTTATGGCATAGAAACTTCAAACTAACCATTGAATATAACAATTTCATAGTTCCAATTTTACCTTACTTTCTTTATATGTATTTGGATTGGGTGTAATAACCAATTTTAGAATGAGAATGATGTAAATTATGTAGGTTTATGATTTTGATCATGCAGTGATAGTTTTATAATTTTAAAACACTTTTTTGCAGGCAGACATTGGAATAATGACGACCAAGATGGTGGTCCAGATGAAATAGGGATCGTCATCATCAACAAAGATGGAGGACAACTAGTCAAGGTATGTGAAAATTAACCACTGTGCAGAGATGATTTGTCGGTACGACATTCAAAGAATTATAAGAGGAGTTGAGGATAAGAGATAAAGCGTAACAGACGGACGGACGTACAGCTGGACAGACGGACGGACAGACGTAAATCCCGATTACTATATACCCTCCCACTTTTCAAGCGGGGGGTATAATGAACAGTAAACACGCTAAAAAGTTCATTGAAACCACACAGAGTTGTAGCAAAGCAACTACGGAGTTACAAAAACATCAGGGTTGTGATCAGGTGCAATGGAGGAGTAAGCATTCCCTGTCTACCAGTCAAAACTGCAATGTGCTTCCTACCATGATTGATCAGATGGAGAAATATTCCAAAAAAAAATCTTGAATCATAATGCTATTTACTGTACATGTGTGTGTTAGTGCAAGTTTAACCTGTTTTTATTATTATTATTATCATTATTATTATTATTGTTGTTTTTTGCAAAAAAAAAAATCAAATTGAAAGTTAGGTAGATAAATTGCAGTAATTACCTTCACAATTTTTTTCCATATACAAAATACTACTTGTACTATTATATTCAAACAAACAACATTTCTGTAATATCATAATGTTTGTTAAAACTTGTCAGATTAAAATTGAATTACAAGGACTATGTAATAGTGAAAACTGGGGGGGGGGGGGGGGTTCTTTATCATTTATTATTTTGTAGTATTAGATTTGATTTGAACATATTTTATTATGTAAGAATTACATAAACGGATTAGGCAGCAGGCATAGCCTATATAAGCCCTCTCTACAAATGTTACTATCATATGTTACTAGTACTCTTTTTTTTATTGTGTTGATAATTGTTCAATAAATTATTAAATGATTATCAGAATTTTTTTGGAATTTAACATTTAGTTTACCCTTTTTATAGCGACTAGTTAGATTTTATCTTTCATTAATGACATTAATTTTTCTCTAAATTTATCCTTACAACAGGTATGCTGGCGTTCACCTTCAGCTGCTCATGAATGGAATGTTTACAGATATGGAGATCAAGAAAGATTCGACATTGATGTTGCGTAAGTTTGAGAGATGTGTGTTTTGATTATTTTGAAGCCTTTTTTCAAAAATAATACTTTTCATATATTTGGGAGAGGGCCATAAAAATTGTCTTATTTATATTTCTAGGAATAGGTGATACCTTTATTATCTTTTTTTCTCTTTGTAGAGAATCTCCACTCATTGACTTGGAAGGACTACATTGTAATTGGTAACAATCATTTGTACATTATATCAATGATGAAACATTATTTATTATACATGTACTTAAGAGAAGGACTTAAAAAGTTATAGGGGCCTAGACAGAAAATTTGGTAGTATATATTGTAAGGGGTAGAGGTGGGTGTAATTCCTTAACTAAAAACAGATATTGACTTTTGATTGTATCAAATAAATATACATGCACGTGTAGCAAGACTTTGCACAATTTATAAAATTTCAATTGGTCTTTTCAATAGTTTTCAATGTGTAATCACATATATAGTGGGTTTTACATTCTCAATGGGAAGTTGAAACATCTCATTAATTATACCCCGTATTTACTACACTTTTTTAGTATAAATATTGATTATATATAATTATCCTCAGATTCCGGGTCCCCGCGGTGGGAGATTTGTGATGAGACAGGAAATTGCTGGCCCCTGACGGGGGTTAGTGCCCTGGAACTACAGGACAGCGTGGCCCTCAAAAAGACCATACTGACCATGCAGGAGGGACATACTCAGTACGTAGATGTATATATCTAATGTTTTGTAGAAAATATTTCTAATGTTACGTAGAAATATATATCTAATGTTTCAGTAATATTTCGACATTTTTTTCGGTAGATTTACTTGTACTTATTTTAGCCGGAGGATCCAAATATTAAAGGAGAGGTAATGAATTGATATTTCATTGGTTCGTGATTTTTTTCAATAGGGGGACGTTTAGGCTGGAAGGTGACAAACTGACAGACTTCAACACACACAAAACTTTATGGATAAGAAAGATGGAAGAAACATGAGAATTAATCTACCTAGAGGTTTGTCATAAGCTTAAATTTCTAAAATTTTTAATGAAAATCCAAAAAAAATTGGAAAGAGTGCCATATCTATTGATATATCTTTATATATTTGTCATATATTTTTTTTCAGAATAATATGATTACAAGATATGAATACTTGTTGTAGATGGAAATGTAACAGTTTTGAAGAATATGACAGAAATGGAGTTGTGACTGCTTTTTCTATATTTGCTACACATTTAATACATGTACATTCTTATCAGAACATTAAATTTGTCAATGTAAAAAGTATTTTTAAAATAAAATATGTTTAGACTGTGAATCTTTATTACAGTTTTTATTTAAGCATGGAATTTAATATTTTTACCATGCCTTGGTTCATATATGTAATGCAGACAGCCGCATGTGCTGATAAATTGAGTAACTTTTAAAAAAAAAAATCTTAAATACTAGGTAGTAATACATGTATGAGATACCTTTTAGTATTCTGAGAAAGGGGAGACATTCTTTAATATTCCTATTATTGTATTTTCCCGTCTTCGCCAGTGAGACCCCACGGGCTACTTTCAATGTGACACAAAGGATCCTCATAATAAGTTCTTTGAAAATCTTCCTAATTTTTGACATTTATTATGGCTTAAAGCAATCATGTGGAGTATCTAGACTGTTTAATTTGCCACAATTCTGAAATTAATGTTCCCTTGATCATGGATTCAGACCCTGAGGAAGGGTTATATTATCCCCCTGATGTCAGGGGTCCTTACTTAACATGTTGCCGTGACACCCCTACCAATTTCATTTGATATTTTACAGAATAGGCTAGCCTGCTTCTTTCATTAAGAAGTGCCAATCATAAAAATACTAGTAGTTAATTGACACCTAGCTAAAATGCATGTATTACACATTGTTTATCTCTCTATGAATGGTTGAAAGATAAGAAAAACAATCAAGATTTGCAATTTTTCCAAAAGATTTTTATAACTACAATCAGACTAAAAGTATTGAATGAATTTGTCAGAGGTATCAATTGCTATGGCAACGTGTAGACTCGGGACATCTTACGCTGCACATGAGGATAAGGTTATAAAGATCCCGTAAATGCAACTAAATGACCAGGTAAATTTGCTGGAAATTTTGTTTACCTTGCGTTTAAAAAAATGGAATGAAAAATAACCATGCTGAAAATGATATAGTACCTATATATGCTACTTTTACAATTTTTAGCTCACCTGAGCCGAAGGCTCAAGTGAGCTTTTCTGATCACATTTTGTCCGGCGTCCGTCTGTCCGTCTGTCTGTCTGTCTGTCCGTAAACTTTTCACATTTTCGACTTCTTCTCAAGAACCGCTGGGCCAATTTCAACCAAACTTGCCACAAAGCATCCTTGGGTAAAGGGGATTCAAGTTTGTTCAAATGAAGGGCCACACCCTTTTCCAAGGGGAGATAATTATGAATTAGAGAAAAATTAATGGCATTTTTAAAAAATCTTCTTCTCAAGAACCACTGGGCCAGGAAAGATGAAACTCATGTGGAATCATCCTCAGGAAGTGTAGATTCAAGTTTGTTCAAATCATGACCCCCAAGGCTAGGGTGGGGCCAAAATGGCCGACCCAAGTTTTACATAGAAATATATAGGAAAAATCTTTTAAAATCTTCTTCTCAAGAACCACTGGGCCAGGAAAGATGAAACTCATGTGGAATCATCCTAAGGTAGTGTAGATTCAAGATTGTTCAAATCATGACCCCCGGGGCTAGGGTGGGGCCAAAATGGCCGACCCAAGTTTTACATAGGAATATATAGGAAAAATCTTTAAAAATCTTCTTCTCAAGAACCACTGGGCCATGACAGATGAAACTCATGTGGAATCATCCTTAGGTAGTGTAGAATCAAATTTGTTCAAATCATGACCCCCGGGGCTAGGGTGGGGCCAAAATGGCCGACCCAAGTTTTACATAGGGATATATAGGGAAACCTTTTAAAATCTTCTTTTCAAGTACTTCAAAGCTATGATTAGTGATATTTATATGGAATCATCCTCAGGTAGTGTAGATTCTAATTTGTTCAAATGATGAACGCCTGGAGGGGGGATAAATTCAAGCCCGATGTGCTCAGGTGAGCGCTGTGGCCCCTGGGCCTCTTGTTTTCGATTTACTGCATCCAAGATATCTGGTGTTTAAGTTAACTGCTTATTCATTTGAGTATGATGAGCAAACATATACACGTGGATATCTTTCCTGTGTATATATTCTCCAACACTATAGTTTAGGGTTTTAATTAAGTCTTTATTCCTGATTAAAAAAAATGACAGAATGTCCCATTTCAGGTTTTTTCCCCAGTATAAAATTGTATTAAACAAAACATAAATCAAATTGTATTGATCTTTTGACCAACCTGTATTTGTATCCCGATATTTGAAAATGATATCATAATATATACTTTTAGTTTACAACAATGGTCACTGAACTATTATATAGAAAATGAAGCATAATCTCATTTATAATTTGCACTGATGAACAGTACGATATTTCACTGCAGAAATGTGATTTTCATCACTTTTGTTGTTTTCCATTGAGCAACAAACAGATTGTCATTTGTATCTATACACAGTCCCCAGGGTCTACTCAGTCCACAGTTTATGTAACGGAGGAACTGTCCATCCTGGTCTATGATGTGGACACAGTCATTGTTATGATCAGCTGTAAGGATGTGACTCTGACTATTTGTGGTGATTCCTCGTGGACTGAATATTTCGTTCTTGAGACCAGGAGTATGTCCAGTGTATCTGAATCTTAGTTTCCCGGCCTGATTGACCACCACTACTGTATTAGCTTTCCAGTCAGACACACAGATATCTAGGTTCCTGTTCTCAGCTATGGTACCAGATGAATAGAGAGGTTGACCTTTATCATGAAACTGAATGATTTGTTTTTCTGTAAAGCCAGAGTAACGGACAACTTTTGTTTGGTATGGGTAATCGTCACTGTACATGATAACCAGGACGTCACCAGAGGGGGTACTACAGACACCGCTGGGTTTCCAGTTCTGTAGTCTGATCACCACCTCTATCTTCTCATTCTTCACAATGTTCACAGTTCTATCACTGATATCAGTATAAACTAGATCTCCACTTTTTGTCACTGCTATGTCAGATGGTATGTACCCTGACTTGGTTCTGATTGACTTGAGTAGTGATCCCTGATTGATGCTGTAGAGTTTCATGGTGCTGTCACCTCCTCTTGTCCAGATTTCTTCATTACTCAGACAGGACACATTGTAAAGGTAATACCTATACATAGTGTCTATGGTGGTGACAGCCTCTGGTTCATCAAGCAGCTGTTTGACTGGAGGAGAGGATCCAGCTTCTGGTGAATTTTTTGTTGTCTTCATGCTGTAGCCGTATTTATCTGATGTAGGAGAACTCGATGATACAGTTCCAAATATTTTACTAAGGTGTTGTCCTTTGATTTTGCATGGCGTGAATGTAGGTAAAGATGGCAGAACTTTTTGTGGAAGATTTCTATATCTCTCTACACTGAATGTAGATTTAAATATTTTTGACATGTCATTAGATTTAACAGCAACATCAAGTGAATCAATTTCATCCTTGATGTCAGAAATGATTTTGTTTATTTCATCCAGATGTTTCTGTAGAGTTTGTAACTGTGTATTTTTCATTTTTTCAACTTCAGCTTTAAGTTTCTGGACAAGTTCGTCAATTTCTCTGTGCCAGTCCTCTCCATGTTTTGTTATGGCTGTTGAGAGATCTCCATATTTCTTTTCTAACTGACTCATTCTGTTTTGTACATCAAAGGCAATGTACTGGTAGGTGGGATAAATTGTCTCATTTAGCTCATTTTTTTCTTTAATAATGTCTTCCTTTTTATCATGAATTTTACACACAGGGAAGAGCAGCGTAGATTTTCTAAGCTTGAATTGAACAACTTCATGTTTTTTGGATTGATCAGATACCATGTGTTCTCCCACACAAGCCTTACACAGGTTGACAAGACATGAATCACAGTGCATCTGTACTACAGCGGTCTCACACAGGTCACATCGCATCACGTCCTGGGCACTGGTACGAGGGTCCATGATCAGAGTAGTCCTGTAGTGTAGAAAAAGGTTGCATTGTTAATGCTAATATTACACTAATGGCACCTCAATGTATTGACTGTACATAATCAATATGCTATCAAGTCACCTGTATTTATCTTTAGTCAAGTCCAGGAGAACGAAGATAATAAAACTGAGTCGATGTTCTAAAATTATGTTTAGCAAATGATACTGAAATACTGTATTGTCAAGTGACAGTCTTGCTGCCTTAGTCATTATTTACATGTATATCCATGACCTTGAAAACATTATTTTTGGAAGGGGTACATTCTTATGATGGATAAGAATGTACGCTTGTCTTCTAAACAATCTTACATGTCGAAATTTTTCCTTCAAATAAGGAATGTTTTTAAGTTTTATGTGAGTTATTGGTGTTTGAAACACACAGACTTGTCATGTAGGCATATTTCATGAAGCGCGCTAGCGCTTCATGAAAAATATGCCTACGTGCAAGTCTGTGTGATTCTCACACCAATAACTAACACAAAACTTAAAAACATTCCTTATATTTACATTTTACATGTTTGGGAGAAACTAAAATATACTCAATATCTGAATTCTCGCTGCCCTATATCGTTGTATTTTTCTAACGTCGCTGCAGTCTCATTGTGACGTCACGTTAACACGTTTCCCCGTGTATATTTCTACGCGTGAGTATACACGAAAATGCATTGGCGTCGGAAGCAAAATGAAAGTGGGGGGGCTAAGTGTAAAGAAAATTTTGTTTGTACCTTCAAAAAAACCTGACACGCAAAAAAAAAAAAAAAAAAAAATTGCCCAAACTCGAAATACCTATTTCGTGGTGGTGGGGGGGGGGGGGGGGTTCGAACTTCAGTACCAAAATCTTTTCCCAACACAACCACTTTCCGCACTTTAAACCTACACTAAGACCTATCTGTGGAAAGTTGGGGGGGGTAAACCTACGTAGATATGTTCAATGTCTAAACTAAGTATATATTTGGAAAAAAAGTGGGGCCCCCCCCCCTTGCCCCCCCGGTTCCGACGCCTATGAAATGGTTTTAAAATCAGTTTCACAGTTAGCTTAGTAGTAAAACACAGCGAATGTAAATATTTTATATTATATATATTTGAAGTTTATTTTGTCTTGTATGAAATTCGTATGTAATCAAATTAAATCAAATTTATCAAATGAAATCATTTCATAGTTATTACCTGACTTTAATGGCGTCTGTCTTGTCGACTAAATGATGTCCAAATCAATGTATTGGATTACCTGCTCACCTGTGCAATATCTACCTGCCCGGTATTTATACTTTCTGGTTGGAGTCATTAATAGCTTTATTCACTGCATAGCGTTAAAGAATTCCAAACGCAGTAAAAATTGTGGATTTAAACTCGTGATAAATAAAATATTTTGTAAATGTATGTCATTGCTCTGTTGCTGGTACATTTAAGTGTAATTCACATGCGTTTTTTAAAAATTAAGATGATGCCACATCGCTAAGATTATCATTTTAGCAACAAAAAAAAGAAGTCGTTTCAATATTGACTGAAAGTTCTACAGGAGTGGCCCCGAAGCCCACCCTACCCTTTGGGCCTTGATCTGAAAAAATAAGCATGAATATACACTACGTACATGTAGGGATGCTCCCATATATTAAATATGATCAATCATGGCTTTGCTGTTCCTGAGAAGATTTTTGAAAGAATTTTTTCTATATATTTAAATTGTGGTCCATACCTCGAGGATTATGATTTGAAAATATCTTATTAACACTGACAGGTATCGAGCTGATTTTTTGTATGGTACATGTAGTCTACCCTGATAAGTTACTGGTAAAGTTTGCATTTTGTTCAGCTTCGGTGAGGTTTTTTTTTCTCGGAAATATGGCGTTTTTAATCAGAAGCAGGACACACACTGCCGATAATTAAAAGCAACAAGTATTCTAATGCAAGCCTTTCAGATTGCTTGTTGCATGTATTCCCCTGTCTGTGAAAACTTGCATACATGGAAAGAGGGATAAGCCATCAAGAAACTGAAGAATTCTTTTGAAATTCAGGTGCACTGAAAAAAAAACTTTGGATTGAATCTTAAGCATTTGTGAATTTGTTTTTAAAATTTTTTTTTTAAATAAGTACGAGTCTTCACCTAAGCAACACGCATTTGGCGAGTTTTTTGGCATTTTACTTAGGAAAATGCGTGGTGTTTAAAAGTAAATGGAACAATGGGAACATAGAAATATCAAAGAGGGTGAATGCAAGAAAAGTGAATGCAAGAAAATTTTAGTATTTCTGACCAGATTTGGTGACAAGACGCTAAGAAGAAGTCAATGAGTATGCACGAACGCTGGGCAGCAGGAATGATGGATTCTGGCGTCACGTTGCAGAAATTACACTGCACTACACTAAATACTTGATATCGCGATTACTTAACTTAGCAGAACTCTTTGGCAATGGAGGTAGGAAACGTCTGTTGGCTGGGGACAAATGTGCTATTGAATACAATGCAAGATTGTATGAAATTCATTTTAAAATAATAAAGAACCCCACCACATCACGATACTCCCGTCAAACACCCGTAGTGTCCATTCAATTAATATAAAACATTTAGGGTGCGAGGATATCATGGCAACCTTTAAAAGGATTTCCATAATTTTTTTTATTCCTTTTGATATTTGTTTAAACATCTCCTGTGGTGTAAGCATTAATTATAACAAATAATCATCAAATGGTTGCATTATAGCTTGACAAATGCCCCTCCCCCACAAACACACACATATATATGCATAAATCTTTCATATGGGACATGATGCTCTGAAATTTGTCACTTGATATTTTAAAAAAAAATTTAATATATCAATTTAACTAATAAGTATTAAAAACTTAATCTATAACAAATGGATTTTAGAAATAGAAGGCTGGCCATCAATTAGCATATGCTATTTAAACTGACCAGCAGTTCTTCTGTCTAATTCCCAAAGGACCTATCAGAGATATCAGCCAACAGAAATGATAGAGACAGCTAGCTTCCTACAATGAACTCATTAATTAATCTTTGACTGGATGCAGTTCCACTGATTTATGCCAAGGGATCCAATTTTCTATTATCAAAATTCTCCTTGACCAGTGCTTGATAATTATACCCTTGGGAGAGATAGATTATCTCTTATAAAATAACATTTGATATGGATTGCTGTAAAGTATATACTGAAAAAATATTATTTTCGTAATTTAGCATTTTTTAAACAGGGATAAAAAAAAAACAATCTTACATTTTTGGGATTGTGTAATTCAATAGTAAAAGACAGGTTTCTTTTTAAAAATTCACTTAACTTTTAATCTTTTTAAAAATTCACTTAAATTAAAGGTCATTGTGACCTTAAAATAGGTTGTGACACACCTTCTACCCAAGATGCATAAATTGTCTAAGTTTGATGATTGTCAGTCTAATAATTTCTTAGTTATGCGCCAAACAAAACCATAAAATAAATAAGAAAAACCACCTGTAAAATGCAGAAAAATCATCCAATCATGATGAAAATACCAGGTGCACACCTTCATATGGTGAATAATAAGTGTACAAATTTTCAATCAAATCCGTTTAATAGTTTCTGAGAAACCGTCCGGACAAAATCTTGTCTACAGACAGACGGACAGCTAGACAGACAGACGGACATGATGGTTCCAATATACCCCCCTAAACTTCGTTTGCGGGGGTATAATAAAGGTAAATAGGTCAATAAATTGCATTACCCTCACAATTTTTTCCATATACAAAATACTTTTACTCTATTCAAGCAAACAGCATTTATATATTACATGTATATCATATTATTTGTTAAAACTTAAAAATTAAATTGATTTATAAGGAATATGCATGCAATAGGGAAAACTGGAAGGGGGTGGTCTTTATCATTTATTATTTTGCATTATTAAATGTAATACTCTTTTTTCACTGTGTTGTAAATTGTTCAATAAAATATAAATGTCAATCAAAAATTAGGAGGGGGGCAATTTATATTTAGTTTACACTTTTTTATAGTGACTAGTTAGATATAATCTTTTATGGATATTACATAATTTTTTTCTAAATTTCTCCTTACACCAGGTATGCTGGCGTTCATCATTAGCTGCACATGAATTGAATGTTTACAAATACGGAATGTTTACAAATACGGAGATCAAGGAAGATTTGACATTGATGTTGCGTAAGTATGAGAGATGTGTCTGTTGATTTTTTTTTTTGAAGCCTTATCTCAAAAATAATACTTTTCAAGACATTTATTTTGGAGGGGGCATAGAAAAAAAATTGCCTTATTTAATGTACCCGGTATTTCTCGTAATCGGTGATATTTATTACCGTTTTTTTTTCCTTTGTAGAGAATCTCCACTCATTGACTTGGAAGGACTAATTGGTAACGATTAATCATTTGTGCATTATATCAATGATGAAACATTTATTATACTTAAAAAAGTTATAGGGGTCTGCACCGAGAATTTGTTAGTACATGACTTGTATACATTGTAAGGGGGGAGAGGGGATGTAATTCCTTAGTAATTAAAAACAGATATTGACTTCTGATCAAATAAATATGCATGCATGTGTAGCAAGACTTTGCACAATTTATAAAATTTCAATTGGCCTTTTCAATAGTTTTCAACGTATAATCACAAATATAGTGGGTTTTTTATTCTCAATGGGAAGTTGAAACATCTCATTAATTACCCAGTATTTACTACACTTTTTAGTATATATATATAGATTATATATAATTATCCTCAGATTCTGGGAAGTCTGTGATGAGACAGGAAATTGCTGGCCCCTGACAGGGGTTAGTGCCCTGGAACTACAGGAAAGCATGGCCCTCAAAAAGTCCATACTGACCATGCAGGGGGGACATACTCAGTATGTAGATGTATATATCTAATGTTTTGGAGAAATATTACTAATGTTATGTAGAAATATATATCTAATGTTTTTGTAATATTTCCACATTTTGTCAGTAGCACTACTGAATTAAATATCCCCTTAGATTCCAAAAAATCCCCTGTTGTCCCCCTGTCAGTCCCTGACATTTTCCTGTCTCTCCCTGACTTTCTCCTATGATCCCCCTGTCGTTGTCCCTGCTCTCCCTGTCCAGTCCCTGTCGTCCCCTTTCGTTGTCCCTGCCTACCCTGTCTACTCCCTGTCGTCCCCTGACATTCTCTGATCTCCCTGTCCAGTCCCTGTCGTCCCCTGTCGTTGGCCCTGCCTTCCCTGTCTACTCCCTGTCGTCCCCTGACATTTATTTTGGCCAAGAAAAGGAGTTTAAAAAATATTTTTGTTGCATTTAAGAGTGAAAATGATATAGTCTTGAAAACTTTAAGTATATTTTTTTAAAATATAGACTTAGTAAAAAGTTAACACATTTTTAAATACCTTAACTTAATCCCCTGTTATTTAGTTTCTATTACTTGTATCAATGTGATTTTTTTTTTTGGTTCAGGAGCATTTCGGGTGAAGAACAGCAGAGAATTGCATCGATTCTAAAGAAGAAATAAATTACCAATTTATTTCATCTTGTGATGGTAGACGGCATATACATTGTACTTTATGAGCCTTTTATATATACTTATAAACTCTTTCATTTTTTATTTTATCTACTTTGAAACATCTTTGAGCGTAATAACTGTCTTTGTAAAAGAACTAGATTTAAACAATTCGGAATACATTATCAAATCCATGCATGGGATATTTTGTTTTCCCAAAGAATTAAATAAATAAAAAATTAATTGAAAGGAATGATATATAAATGCATTAATAAAATAAATTTTTATTTAATACATAAAAATTATTAAATAAAGTAAAAATCTATTATATTCATTTATTTTCTTATGTAAATAAATCTACAAAGAGACTGAATTAAGAATGAATGAAAGAATAAATAAATAAATAAATAAATAAATAAATAAATGATTGAATGAATGAATAAATAAATAAATAAATAAATAAATAAATAAATAATAATAAATAAATAAATAAATAAATAGATAAATAAATAATGAGAAGTATATAAAGTTATTCATTTATTTGTTTATTTTTTAATTTATCACCCATTTCTATCCCCAAAATGTGTTTTATTAGTTTTAATTTAATTATTTGCTGAGATATGCTACAAAGTATTTTATTGGCATATTTAAACGACTTTTTATTACTTTAAGTCCATGATGGGTATCAAAATGATCGTCTCATTATGCACAATATTAATCTGTCAATTAGAATTCTGATACATTGTTTTGATTAAAAAATCGGTTTTCAAAACCCTAACACGGTTCTAAAACAACATCAAAGCCATTGATGTTTACCAGTAATTAACTCGGGGTACACAGTCATGACACCTATTATCAATTTCACTGACCGCTCTACCTTGTTTATGTTGTGGCAGGACGACCGTGTGTAGTTTGCAGCTGTTTGAAATAACATTTTCCCTATGTATGAGAACTAAATTTTTTCAATCAAAACAAAATAAAAGTATCAAAGAAGCTATTGACAGGTAAAGATTGTGCATAATGAGACGATTATTTTGATATCCATCATGGAAGTAAAATAGTTAAAAGCCGATTTAATATGCTTCAAAAATACTTTGACACATATTTTTCGTAAATAGTTTAACATAAAAAAAAACCCAAAAAAATCCCATTTTCGGGTATTTGATTATTTAATTTGTTTGTATCGTCAATTTTGAAAATAAAAAAAAGATTGTTTTTACAATAAATAAATACATGCAGTTAATAAGTTTATTTATTTATTTATTTATTTTTTTTTTTTTGTTTACTAACTATTTAAAATCAACTATTGTATTGATTTTAAAAACTGAATTATTCAAAAATGCACCAATACCCCCTGCTGTCTCTCCCTTTTTTCTTCTCTTTTTTTTATTTAAATGGTGCAACGTCAAACCAGTATTTAACAAATAAAACAGATTGCAGCGAAATAAATTCATAGTAAATAAATAAAATACAATAAATGAATAATAAAACAAAATTATTTATAAAATATCTATCTATTTATTTTTGAAATTGAAAAAACAACAGATTAATGAATCATTTATATCTGCAAGAAATTGTGTTTCTTCAGTTTTATTTCATATAAACACTTGCATCCGTAGATGTGCTACAAAGTATTTTATTAGCGTATTAAAAAGCTTTTTATTATTTTAAGTACATGATGGATATCAAAATAATCGTCTCATTATGCACAATATTAATCTGTCAATTTGATTTTTGATACATTGATTTGATTGAAAAATCGGTTTTCAAAACCGTAACACGATTCTGAAAGAACATCAAAGCCATTGATGTTTACCAGTAATTAACTCGGGGTACACAGTACACAGTTATGACACCTATTGTCTTTCTCGCTGACCGCTATACCTTGTCTATGTTGTGTTCATAGTGACCGTTGTCGCATAATATTTGGTCCGCCTCGTTTAAAGGTCCGGCCGGACCAAATACGATAACATATTTGGTCCGCCTAGCTCTATAAGAAAAGGTCCGCCCTCGGCCTTTTATACAAATTGTATGCCTGTGTTCATTCGATATTAATTGAAAAAAACTATTCTTTTAAAATTATTTAAGGATATATATAGTCGTATTAATAGCTAGTGTTATCTCCAAGAAAATGTAGTGAACAATAAGTAAGAAATCGAAATTAATACATAAATAAAGGAATGTATAGATTTATTGATCGGGTTTCCTGTCGGGAAGATGGGACATGCTTCTTTTGTCGTTTAAATTAATATACTAATGTCAACATTATCATTAAAAAAATATTAAGAATGTACATACATTTACCTTCACCGCCTTGTTTACTGGCAGATTAATCAGTATTGAATGAACAGATAAATGTTCGTAAGTCCAACACGAATCATTTAGTTACACTCTCTTTCCTATAAACATGATATTAAACGTTTGACTAATCCACTCACAAAAACTGAAGTTCACATCTTTCAAAATATATTTCTTTATAGTATTGATAAAAGAAATCACGTTTAATATTGTTGTAAATAACTGGAGGGTCACTAGCTGTGACAGGGGCTTATGTCACGGTCTACTACCCTACACCCCTTATTGTAAAAACAACATGCCTACGGATTGGGCAGTTGGGGGTTAGCCTGTAATTGTTTCGTTTGAGAAAACTTAACGTACCATATCCCCTGTTTTTTTTTTTATAAGTTAACACTGTTTCTTACATATTCAAAGGTTAATTATTATATCTACTTGATCTCTGCATTTCATTTCCTGAATTTAACATTGCCGACAATTTTTGTTATTATTTCGGAATCCGACAATTTTATTTTCATTTTCGACATTAGTTATTTTTTTCACATTTGCGGATTTTTTTATGATACCTTTACGGCAATTTAAGTTTAACATTTAATATTGTTTACTTCTTGTAGTAGTAGTAGTAGTAGTAGTAGTAGTAGTAGTAGTAGTAGAAGTCTAGTTAATAAGTAAAGGAAACAGTTAAGTGAAACTTCACATTCACAATACATGTACCTACATCTGTTCCAGGGTAAAATCAATTAAGTTTCTTTGACAGCTAAGAGCAAAGTCTTTTATTATCTAAAATATTTTACCTTAAGGATTTTTATAACGAATGCATGAATTCTTTTTTCATTTACGAAAAAGTACTGACAGGAATTTGACAAATGTCGGAGATGAAAACTTTTAAAATGTAAAAACTTAAAAATGTCAGAAATGAAAAGTTCAGAAAATTCCGGAAATGAAATGCGGCCTACTAAATATTACTTCGGGACAAGGTAAACGTGCATTAATTGGCGAAATCAACCAAATTAAGTCGATAAATTGCTGGATTTAAAAGTGCCTTTATTTTTCATATTTAATATACATGTCGCTCATATAAAATCTCTGTGCACTACATTTATGATATATTATTTATACTTATGTCTCTCGGTTTCGGTTTCAATAAAAATCCGAACATTTTATACCCCCTCCTAAATGTTTTTTGGGGGGAGGGGTAATGGAGTGTAGTAAAATCACGCAGATACCTGTCAAAAAAGTTTAAAGTTTTAAAATATACCGATACCGAAAAAATAAACAAAGTTAGCAAATTTTTGATATCAAATCATTAATTGATCAATCATTAATTTATATATATATCATATACGATTCAACAATTTTTTACGCTGAAATTCATGAAATATAAAGAACAAAACCATACAATGTGGTAGGGGTCAGCCGACTTTTGTGATCTTCTATTAATAGTAAATCGAGAACGGTCATTCATTTCAAAGTTTTTGTTTACTGTGAGCCTAACTTTGTACAAACTTGTGTGAATGGCAAAACACGTATAATACACTTATAAAGCTTGTGTGAAAGTAGGAAATTTGCACACTATTAGGCTGCTATTTAAAATATTAATTAAGGAAGTTCTAAACACTGCACACTAAAAAAGTTCTAATCTTTAGTTTTCAAGTTACGAAAATAAACCCCGTCCAAAAATTTTCCTTTCTAACATAAAAATATTTAAAATACAGAGGACGGGCCTTTCCTGATAACTGCGTTTTAAGGTCCGCCCTGTCTATTTTACTAGTTTTCAAGCTACAAAAATAAACCCTGTCCAAAAATTTCTCTTTATGACATGAATATATCTGAAATACAGAGGGCGGACCTTTTCTGATAACTGCGTTTTAAGATCCACCCCAGTGTCTACTTTTTTTTTAGTTTTCAAGCTACGAAAATAACCCCTGTCCAAAAATTTCTCTTTATGACATGAATATATCTGAAATACAGAGGGCGGACCTTTTCTGGTAACTGCGTTTTAAGGTCCGTTATGTCCCCTTCTCTAGTTTTTTAAGCTACGAAAATAAACCCTGTCCAACAGAGATCCCTTTATAACATAAAGATATATAAAATACAGAGGGCGAACCTTTTCTGATAACTGCGTTTTAAGGTCCGCCCTGTTTCTTTCCCTAGTTTTTTAGGCTACGAAAATAAACCCTGTCCAAAAATTTCCCTTTATAACATAAAAATATCTAAAATACAAAGGGCGGACCTTTTCTGATAACTGCGTTTTAAGGTCCGCCCTGTCTATTTTTCTAGTTTTTTAAGCTATGAAAATAAACCCTGTCCAAAAATTTCTCTTTATGACATGAATATATCTGAAATACAGAGGGCGGACCTTTTCTGATAACTGCGTTTTAAGGTCCGCCCTGTATCTTTCTCTAGTTTTTTAAGCTACGAAAATAAACCCTGTCAAAAAAGATCCCTTTATGACATAAAGGTATATGAAATACAGAGGGCGGACCTTTTCTGATAACTGCGTTTTAAGATCCGCCCCAGTGTCTACTTTTTTTTTAGTTTTCAAGCTACGAAAATAACCCCTGTCCAAAAATTTCACTTTATGTCATGAAGATATCTGAAATACAGAGGGCGGACCTTTTTCTGATAACTGCGTTTTAAGGTCCGCCCTGTCCCTTTCTCTAGTTTTTTAAGGTACGAAAATAAACCCTGTCCAAAAAATTCCCTTTAAAATATAGATATCTGAAATACAGAGGGTGGACCTTTTCTGATAACTGCGTTTTAAGGTCCGCCCTGTCCCTTTCTCTAGTTTTTAAGCTACGAAAATAAACCCTGTCCAAAAATTTCCCTTTATAACATACAGATATCTGAAATACAGAGGACGGACCTTATATATTATGCTGCGCTTTAAGGTCCGTTATGTCACTTTCTCTGATTCTTATGCTATACGAAAATAAACCGCGTATGAAGTATCCTTTGCAATGAGCAGAGACCACCTTTAACCAAATTTATGTAAATGTAATGAAGAACAGTCATATCCAAATAAAATTATTCAAAAGTTGTTTTCTGGTTAAGGGTGGTCTTTGGCAACAATTTGTCATCGTAAGGTGGATACCTCAATATTTAATATATATATTCCATACAAACTGGATAATTTTTATATTTATCATATGAGGGAACTATTAACATTGGCATATCATTATTGTGTGATTTGGTTTTATGCATGTATAAACTAAGATTGTATGACAAAATTTAGGTTAAGCAATGTAATTAAAATAATCACTAGTAGTGTAGGCGAAAATGCCTATCAAATGCGCTATAGCTATTTCTGGGTACTGTTGCGACTCTAGGGCTCTATTTTTGAGTATATATGGACGAGAACTTATAAAAAAAATTTCATCTCAGGCTTATCCTTTTCATACAGGCGTAAGGTAAATAATTATAAACAACTTTTCGCAAAAGGCTCCATGTCGGTTATAATAGAAAATAATTTACAGTTAGGTTACTGAAAAGATTTCAAAATTTAATCGCTCTTGCAATACAAGATTATCCCGCATTCTGCAACGTCATAATAAAAAGTGAAATTGTTAGTGTAAAGTTTCCATTTTTCTTTCCGCAAAATAAATATTTACATGTATTATGCTTTTCGTTATGACGAGGATGAGGGATACATGTATAAGAATAAATTAGATCCAAGCCAAACAAGAGGCCCATGGGCCACATCGCTCACCTAAGAAACTTTGGCCATGCTGTTCTTTAACAGATCCCCCCCCTTCGTAATACCAATTGTGACCAAGCCCTATCCCCAGGGGTTATGATTTGGAAAATTTAGAATCTACACTACCCCAAGATTCACATAAGTTTCGGCTTTTCTGGCCCAATGGTTCTTAAGAAGATTTTCAAAGATTTTTCAATATATATTTCAATGTAAAACTTGGATTCCCTACTGTGGCCTCGCCCTACCCCCAGGGGTCATAATTTGGAAAATTTAGAATCTACACTTACCCCAGAATGCTTCCACATAAGTTTGAGCTTTTCTGGCCCATTGCTTCTTGAGAAGAAGATGTTAAAGATTTTTCCTATATATTTCTATGTAAAACTTGGATTCCCTATTGTGGCCCTGCCCTACACCCGGAGTCATGATTTTTACAATTTAGAATCTAGACACTACCCCTGAATGCTTCCACATAAGTTTCAGCTTTTCTGGCCCAGTGGTTCTTAAGAAGAAGATTTTAAAAATTTTTCCTATATATTTCTATGTAAAACTTGGATTCCCTATTGTGGCCCTGCCCTGCCCCCAGGGGTCATGATTTTTACAATTTAGAATCTACACTACTCCTACAAGTAAAAGCCTCGGTTAACGTCCCTACGCTCCTTATATACCTCGGACTCTTACATCCGAAGGCCATTTTCTAAAGAGCTCGTTCCGCCTGAGATTTTGGGCGGAACGTATTATGCGTGAAATAAACTGTTAACAAGTAAATTTCAAGTACCTACATGTTTGCATGGGGTATTAAAGTCACAAGAAATAATAAAATCCATTTTATTCGGTGTGCATTATTGTTAATTAATGAAAATTGTCATTATTCCAATTTGTCACCAGAAGTACTTTCGATTTGAACTTCACATTAATTTTGCGGATTGCTTGTCAGAAAACGAAATTTTTGTTGCATTACACTAGTTTCGTTTCGTCAGATTTTCTGAAATCCATTTCCGAATTTTAAACAGACGACTTGTTTCAATTTCTGCTTCGATTTAATAAATAGGCCTAATGGATTTATCATGTTTATTGCTTATACGAAAGGTTAACAGTGTTTTATGCGTAAGTTTTATCGTAAATATTGATTATATCATTATTTCATACCATTTGTTAATATACAAAGCCTTATTTCTTAATAAAATAATTTATTTCCACTTGGGGTTTCTGCGGCGAGAATTTTTACAATGGATGCTAGAGGTTACGCGGCGCCAAGTCAAAAGTATCTCGCCGAGACCTCTAGCATGCTGGAGTAAATCTACACTAACCCAGAATGCTTCCACATAAGTTTCAGCTTTTCTGGCCGAATGGTTCTTGAGAAGAAGATTTTTAAAGTTTTTTCCTATATATTTCTATATAAAACTTGGTTTCCCTATTGTGGCCCCGCCCTACTCCAAGGGGTCATGATTTTTACAACTTAGAATCTACACTACCCCAGAATGCTCCCAAATAAGTTTTAGCTTTTCTGGCCGAATGGTTCTTGAGAAGAAGATTTTTAAAGTTTTTTCCAATACATGTCTATGTAAAACTTGATTTCCTATTGTGGCCCCGCCCTACCCCCGGGGGTCATGATTTTAACAATTTAGAATCTACACTACCCCAGGATGCTTCCACATAAGTTTCAGCTTTTCTGGCCCAGTGGTTCTTGAGAAGAAGATTTTTTAATGACCCCACCCTATTTTTGTATTTTCTTGATTATCTCCCCTTGGAAAGGGACTTGGCCCTTGATTTTAACAATTTAAATTCCCCATCACCCAAGGATGCTTTGTACCAAGTTTGGTTAAAATTGGCCCAGTGGTTCTTGAGAAGAAGTTGAAAATGTGAAAAGTTTACAGACGGACAGACGGACGGACAGACAGACAGACGGACGGACGGACGGACGACGGACAACGGGTGATCAGAAAAGCTCACTTGAGCTTTCAGCTCAGGTGAGCTAAAAACTATAATTCTTGGGCCCGTTTAAAAAAAACAAAAAAAAAAATTAGACCTTTCAATCTGATCATAACTTTTTATTGTACGTTGATTTGATAATAGTTTTAATCTTTAAAAAAGAATTTAACAAGATATTTTCATGCCAGCTACTTCAAAAAGAATCATTAATTTTATAAAATTATACAATCAGCTTAAGTTTTTGGTCTGAGTCGTAAGTTCTTAATTTGTAAAACAATCCATTGATGTATATGTTTTCCAAATAGAGTGAGCTGCTTTAGTCTTTAACTGAACATTACAATCATGTATTTTGTTTCTGCAGTAATTGTAAATAGAGATCGAATTCAATATGAGGTTATATTTTACACTTTCCACAAATAAAGGACCAAAATATGATTATAAACAGAAAACAAAAGGTAATTGTGAAGACTACCGGAAACCAGAGAATTACATGTACTCTTTATCGATCTTACATGTAGTATTAAACTCCACACTTGGGATAAGGAATTTTTTTAAATCATATAAGGCGGTTTTTTTTATAAGTTAAGACTAACAATATTTTAAAAAAAAAAGATCTTTTATATACAGAAAGAACCGCTGCATTTCATTTCCGGACATTTCTTTATTTTATTTCCGACAATTACTCTTTTTTTCCCGACGTTTATTTCTTTTCATTTCCGGAATTTTTGCTAGGTACCTCTCCGGCAATTTAAGGTTTACCAGGTACATGTACGTAGAAAAGGAATTTTGAAAAAAAAATCTCTTATACACAACATTTTTAATATAAAAATTCTGTATATACATCTTTAATATAAAAATTATGTATATACATCTGTACATGAAGAACTAAGTCTAGTTAACAGAGTTTAAATAATGAGCATACAATTTTTTCATCAAATTTAATGTTCACTAAATTAAATGTCCAAGACTGCTCCGAACTTATGTCCAAGACATTTGATTTGCTAAACAGTCTATAATTCTTTAAAATTTTTCATTACCGAAATTTAAATCAATTGCGTTTCATGTATAGATATCAGAGATTTAAAACAATGACAGATTCTTATCGACTCGGCATTTAAATATCAGAACAGTTTTAATTCAATTAGTTTGAATTTAACTAATAGAAACGTGGGGATATTTAAGTTCAATATCGGTGAAAATTTTAATTTGAACATAAATATCAAATCTCATGTAAATTATCATATGCTTAATCTAGTATTTTTAATTTTTAGCTCTGATTATGATACGCCATATTTAGCTTAAAATATTCAAATAAAGGCTTTAAGTCTATATGATTATAATTATTATAAATGTAGCAGTTTTGAAGTATACGCATGAATATTTTGTTTCTTAGCATAATTTATTAATTAAAAAATTCAAATCTATTGATATATAAAGCTAACACATGATCATTAGGTTCACCGACCATTCAATGACGGCGCCATCTGCCGCGGGCTCTACCTGTGGGTACCTGTCAGGTAAATAAATACGTCACACCCCATTGTTTAATAAGCTATACACACCGACAGATTTCACACCTTTAATCGTAATAATTTACACAAAGCAAATTCTAAGGAAAAACAAACACTTGCACAATAATTGTGGCATTATTATTTAAGATATAATGGTTCTAAACGGCACTGCTCAAAGTACACTAAACGAGTAGACTCTTGTCTAGAAATACATGTATGTTGTATAAAAACTAAAACACAACAGGTTAAATCCTTCTTATTATATAGTATAAACTAACTTTCTTTAATTTCATATGTTAAAGTCAAGATTAAATCATTTTGTACCACCCGGACCTTAAAACGTAGGGGGACCTTTCCTTATACGGGCCGGACCTTTTCTTATAAAAGGCGGACCAATTATGTTATCGTATTTGGTCCGGCCGGACCTTTAAACGAGGCGGACCAAATATTATGCGACACCGTGTACAGTTTGCAACTGTTTGAAATAACATTTTCTCTTTTAGAACCGATTTTTTTTCTATCAAAACAAAATAAAAGTATCAAAGAAACTATTAACGGGTAAAGATTGTGCATAATGAGACGATTATTTTGATATCCATCATGGAAGTAAAATAATTATAAGCAGTTTAAATATGCTTCAAAAAGACTTTGATACAAATTAATCGTAAATCAGGTTACATAGAATATGCCAAACAATTCCCATTTTCGGGTATATGATTATTTACTTTGCTTGTATCGTCAATTTTGAAAATAAAAACATCGTTTTTATAATGATTAAATACATGCAGTTAATTAGTTAATTTATTTTTTTATTTACTTACTATTTAAAATCAACTATTGTATTGATTTTAAAAACTAAAATATTCCAAAATGCGCCAGCACCCCTGCTGTCTTTACTTCTTCTTCTTTTTCTTTGTTTTTTTTTTTTTTTACAAAAGGTAGAAAGTCACTCCATTATTAAATGAATAAAACATGAATAAAACAACACTAAGGAAACACAATTTCTTGTGGATATAAATGATTGACTTATTTGTTGTATTTTCAATTTCAAAAATAAATAAATTGATATTTAATTTCTATTTATTTCATTTTTTTTTTATTATTATTTTTTCTTAATTATTTACTATGTACTTATTTCGCTGTAATCTGTTTTATTCATTAAATACTGGTTTGACTTTTACCATTTGTAAGAAAAAAATCAGCAGGGGGTATTGGCGCATTTTTGAATATTTTAGTGTTTAAAACCAATACATAATTGATTTTAAATAGTAAGTAAATAAGAAAAACTTGTTAACTGCATGTATTAAATCATCATAAAAAGAATGTTATCATTTTTTAAATTGACGGGCAAGAGAACTAAATAATCATATACCCGAATATGGGATTTGTTTGCCATATTCTATGTAAACTAATTTACGATAAATATGTGTCAAAGTATTTTTAAAGCATATTAAATCTGCTTTTAATTATTTTACTTCCATGATGGATATCAAAATAATCGTCTTATTATGCAAAATCTTTACCCGTCAATAGCTTCTTTGATACTTTTATTTTGTTTTGATTAAAAAAAATTAATTTCTCACACAAAGAGAAAATGTTATTTCAAATAGTTACGAACTGTTCACGGTCACTCTGAACACAACATAAACAAGGTATAGCGGTCAGCGAGAAAGACAATAGGTGTCATAACTGTGTACTGTGTACCCCGAGTTAATTACTGGTAAACATCAATGGCTTTGATGTTCTTTCAGAATCGTGTTACGGTTTTGAAAACTGATTTTTTCAATCAAATCAATGTATCAAAAATCAAATTGACAGATTAATATTGTGCATGATGAGACGATTATTTTGATATCCATCATGTACTTAAAATAATAAAAAAGCGTTTTAGTACACTAATAAAATACTTTGTAGCACATCTACGGATGCAAGTGTTTGTATGAAATAAAACTAAAGAAAAACAATTTCTTGCAGATATAAATGATTCCTAAATCTGTTGTATTTTTAACTTCAAACATAAATAGATTGATATTTTATTAATAATGTTTTTTATTATTATTCATTTATTTTATTTTATTTATTTACTATGAGTTTATTTTGCTGCAATCTGTTGTATTCGTTAAATACTGGTTTGACTTTGTACCATTTGTCATAAAAAAAAAAAAAAAAAAAAAGAAATAAAAAGAAAAAAAAGTTAATAGACAGCAGGGGGTATTGGTGCATTTTTTATAATAATTCAGTTTTTAAAATCAATACAATGAATGTTTTTAAATAGTTAGTAAACAAAAAAAAAAAACTTATTAACTGCATGTATTTATTTATTATAAAAACAATCTTTTTTATTTTCAAAATTGACGGTACAAACAAATTAAGTAATTAAATACCCAAAAATGGGATTTTTTGTCTTATTATATGTTAAACTATTTACGAAAAAAATATGTGTCGAAGTATTTTTGAAGCATATTAAATAGGCTTTTAATTATTTTACTTCCACGATGGATATCAAAATAATCGTCTCATTATGCACAATCTTTACCCGGCAATAGCTTCTTTGATACTTTTATTTTGTTTTGATTGAAAAAAAATTAAGTTCTCATACAAAAGGGAAAATGTTATTTCAAACAGCTGCAAACTACACACGGTCGTCCTGCCACAACATAAACAAGGTAGAGCGGTCGGTGAAAAAGATAATAGGTGTCATGACTGTGTACCCCGAGTTAATTACTGGTAAACATCAATGGCTTTGATGTTGTTTTAGAACCGTGTTAGGGTTTTGAAAAACGATTTTTTAATCAAAACAATGTATCAAAAGTCTAATTGACATATTAATATTGTGCATAATGAGACGATCATTTTGATACCCATCATGGACTTAAAGTATTAAGAAGTCGTTTAAATATGCCAATAAAATACTTTGTAGCATATTTCAGCAAAAAATTAAATTAAAACTAATAAAACACATTTTGGGGATATTAATGAGTGATAAATTAAAAAATAAATGAATAATTTTATATACTTCTCATTATTATTTATTTATTTATTTATTTAATTTATTCATTCATTCATTCATTCATTTATTTATTTATTTATTTATTTATTTATTTATTTATTTATTTATTAATTCAATCATTCAGTCGATTTGTAGATTTATTTACATAAGAAAATAAATGAATACAATAGATTTTTACTTTATTTAATAATTTTTATTAATTAAATAAAAATTTATTTTATTAATGCATTTATATATCATTCCTTTCAATTAATTTTTTATTCATTTTTTTCTTTGGGAAAACAAAATACCCCATGCATGGATTTGATAATGTATTCCGATTTTGTTTAAATCTAGTTCTCTTACAAAGACAGTTATTACACTCAAAGATGTTTCAAAGTAGATCAAATAAAAAATGAAAAAGTTTATAAATATATACAAAAGGTTCATAAAGTACAATGTATATGCCGTCTACCATCACAAGATGAAATAAATTGGTAATTTATTTCTTCTTTAGAATCGATGCAATTCTCTGCCGTTCTTCACCCGAAATGCTACCGAACCAAACAAAAATCACATTGATACAAGTAATAGAAACTAAATTACAGGGGATTAGGTTCAGGCATTTAAAAATGTGTTAACTTTTTACTAAGTCTATATTTAAAAAAAAAAATACTGAAAGTATTCAAGACTATATCATTTTCACTCTTAAATGCAACAAAAATATTTTTTAAACTCCTTTTGTTGGCCAAAATAAATGTCAGGGGACGACAGGGAGTAGACAGGGAAGGCAGGGCCAACGACAGGGGACGACAGGGACTGGACAGGGAGATCAGAGAATGTCAGGGGACGACAGGGAGTAGACAGGGAAGGCAGGGACAACGACAGGGGACGACAGGGACTGGACAGGGAGAGCAGGGACAACGACAGGGGGATCATAGGAGAAAGTCAGGGAGAGACAGGAAAATGTCAGGGACTGACAGGGGGACAACAGGGGATTTTTTGGAATCTAAGGGGATATTTAATTCACAGTTCTATCACTGATATCAGTATAAACTAGATCTCCACTTTTTGTCACTGCTATGTCAGATGGTTCGTACCCCGACTTGGTTCTGATTGACTTGAGTAGTGATCCCAGATTGATGCTGTAGAGTTTCATGGTGCTGTCACCTCCTCTTGTCCAGATTTCTTCATCACTCAGACAGGCCACATTATAAAGGTTATAAAACCTGGTGTTTATGGTTGTTACAGTCTCTGGTTCATCAAGCAGCTGTTTGACTGGAGGAGAGGATCCAGCTTCTGGTGAATTTTTTGTTGTCTTCATGCTGTAGCCGTATTTATCTGATGTAGGAGAACTCGATGATACAGTTCCAAATATTTTACTAAGGTGTTGTCCTTTGATTTTGCATGGCGTGAATGTAGGTAAAGATGGCAGAACTTTTTGTGGAAGATTTCTATATCTCTCTACACTGAATGTAGATTTAAATATTTTTGACATGTCATTAGATTTAACAGCAACATCAAGTGAATCAATTTCATCCTTGATGTCAGAAATGATTTTGTTTATTTCATCCAGATGTTTCTGTAGAGTTTGTAACTGTGTATTTTTCATTTTTTCAACTTCAGCTTTAAGTTTCTGGACAAGTTCGTCAATTTCTCTGTGCCAGTCCTCTCCATGTTTTGTTATGGCTGTTGAGAGATCTCCATATTTCTTTTCTAACTGACTCATTCTGTTTTGTACATCAAAGGCAATGTACTGGTAGGTGGGATAAATTGTCTCATTTAGCTCATTTTTTTCTTTAATAATGTCTTCCTTTTTATCATGAATTTTACACACAGGGAAGAGCAGCGTAGATTTTCTAAGCTTGAATTGAACAACTTCATGTTTTTTGGATTGATCAGATACCATGTGTTCTCCCACACAAGCCTTACACAGGTTGACAAGACATGAATCACAGTGCATCTGTACTACAGCGGTCTCACACAGGTCACATCGCATCACGTCCTGGGCACTGGTACGAGGGTCCATGATCAGAGTAGTCCTGTAGTGTAGAAAAAGGTTGCATTGTTAATGCTAATATTACACTAATGGCACCTCAATGTATTGACTGTACATAATCAATATGCTATCAAGTCACCTGTATTTATCTTTAGTCAAGTCCAGGAGAACGAAGATAATAAAACTGAGTCGATATTCTAAAATTATGTTTAGCAAATGATACTGAAATACTGTATTGTCAAGTGACAGTCTTGCTGCCTTAGTCATTATTTACATGTATATCCATGACCTTGAAAACATTATTTTTGAAAGGGGTACATTCTTATGATGGATAAGAATGTACGCTTGTCTTCTAAACAATCTTACATGTCGAAATTTTTCCTTCAAATAAGGAATGTTTTTAAGTTTTATGTGAGTTATTGGTGTTTGAAACACACAGACTTGTCATGTAGGCATATTTCATGAAGCGCGCTAGCGCTTCATGAAAAATATGCCTACGTGCAAGTCTGTGTGATTCTCACACCAATAACTAACACAAAACTTAAAAACATTCCTTATATTTACATTTTACATGTTTGGGAGAAACTAAAATATACTCAATATCTGAATTCTCGCTGCCCTATATCGTTGTATTTTTCTAACGTCGCTGCAGTCTCATTGTGACGTCACGTTAACACGTTTCCCCGTGTATATTTCTACGCGTGAGTATACACGAAAATGCATTGGCGTCGGAAGCAAAATGAAAGTGGGGGGGCTAAGTGTAAAGAAAATTTTGTTTGTACCTTCAAAAAAACCTGACAAGCAAAAAAAAAAAAAAAAAAAAAAATTGCCCAAACTCGAAATACCTATTTCGTGGTGGTGGGGGGGGGGGGGGGGTTCGAACTTCAGTACCAAAATCTTTTCCCAACACAACCACTTTCCGCACTTTAAACCTACACTAAGACCTATCTGTGGAAAGTGGGGGGGGGGGGTAAACCTACGTAGATATGTTCAATGTCTAAACTAAGTATATATTTGGAAAAAAAGTGGGGGCCCCCCCCCTTGCCCCCCGGTTCCGACGCCTATGAAATGGTTTTAAAATCAGTTTCACAGTTAGCTTAGTAGTAAAACACAGCGAATGTAAATATTTTATATTATACATATTTGAAGTTTATTTTGTCTTGTATGAAATTCGTATGTAATCAAATTAAATCAAATTTATCAAATGAAATCATTCCATAGTTATTACCTGACTTTAATGGCGTCTGTCTTGTCGACTAAATGATGTCCAAATCAATGTATTGGATTACCTGCTCACCTGTGCAATATCTACCTGCCCGGTATTTATACTTTCTGGTTGGAGTCATTAATAGCTTTATTCACTGCATAGCGTTAAAGAATTCCAAACGCAGTAAAAATTGTGGATTTAAACTCGTGATAAATAAAATATTTTGTAAATGTATGTCATTGCTCTGTTGCTGGTACATTTAAGTGTAATTCACATGCGTTTTTTAAAAATTAAGATGATGCCACATCGCTAAGATTATCATTTTAGCAACAAAAAAAGAAGTCGTTTCAATATTGACTGAAAGTTCTACAGGAGTGGCCCCGAAGCCCACCCTACCCTTTGGGCCTTGATCTGAAAAAATAAGCATGAATATACACTACGTACATGTAGGGATGCTCCCATATATTAAATATGATCAATCATGGCTTTGCTGTTCCTGAGAAGATTTTTGAAAGAATTTTTTCTATATATTTAAATTGTGGTCCATACCTCGAGGATTATGATTTGAAAATATCTTATTAACACTGACAGGTATCGAGCTGATTTTTTGTATGGTACATGTAGTCTACCCTGATAAGTTACTGGTAAAGTTTGCATTTTGTTCAGCTTCGGTGAGGTTTTTTTTTTCTCGGAAATATGGCGTTTTTAATCAGAAGCAGGACACACACTGCCGATAATTAAAAGCAACAAGTATTCTAATGCAAGCCTTTCAGATTGCTTGTTGCATGTATTCCCCTGTCTGTGAAAACTTGCATACATGGAAAGAGGGATAAGCCATCAAGAAACTGAAGAATTCTTTTGAAATTCAGGTGCACTGAAAAAAAAACTTTGGATTGAATCTTAAGCATTTGTGAATTTGTTTTTAAAATTTTTTTTTTAAATAAGTACGAGTCTTCACCTAAGCAACACGCATTTGGCGAGTTTTTTGGCATTTTACTTAGGAAAATGCGTGGTGTTTAAAAGTAAATGGAACAATGGGAACATAGAAATATCAAAGAGGGTGAATGCAAGAAAAGTGAATGCAAGAAAATTTTAGTATTTCTGACCAGATTTGGTGACAAGACGCTAAGAAGAAGTCAATGAGTATGCACGAACGCTGGGCAGCAGGAATGATGGATTCTGGCGTCACGTTGCAGAAATTACACTGCACTACACTAAATACTTGATATCGCGATTACTTAACTTAGCAGAACTCTTTGGCAATGGAGGTAGGAAACGTCTGTTGGCTGGGGACAAATGTGCTATTGAATACAATGCAAGATTGTATGAAATTCATTTTAAAATAATAAAGTACCCCACCACAGCACGATACTCCCGTCAAACACCCGTAGTGTCCATTCAATTAATATAAAATATTTAGGGTGCGAGGATATCATGGCAACCTTTAAAAGGATTTCCATAATTTTTTTTATTCCTTTTGATATTTGTTTAAACATCTCCTGTGGTGTAAGCATTAATTATAACAAATAATCATCAAATGGTTGCATTATAGCTTGACAAATGCCCCTCCCCCACAAACACACACATATATATGCATAAATCTTTCATATGGGACATGATGCTCTGAAATTTGTCACTTGATATTTTAAAAAAAAATTTAATATATCAATTTAACTAATAAGTATTAAAAACTTAATCTATAACAAATGGATTTTAGAAATAGAAGGCTGGCCATCAATTAGCATATGCTATTTAAACTGACCAGCAGTTCTTCTGTCTAATTCCCAAAGGACCTATCAGAGATATCAGCCAACAGAAATGATAGAGACAGCTAGCTTCCTACAATGAACTCATTAATTAATCTTTGACTGGATGCAGTTCCACTGATTTATGCCAAGGGATCCAATTTTCTATTATCAAAATTATCCTTGACCAGTGCTTGATAATTATACCCTTGGGAGAGATAGATTATCTCTTATAAAATAACATTTGATATGGATTGCTGTAAAGTATATACTGAAAAAATATTATTTTCGTAATTTAGCATTTTTTAAACAGGGATAAAAAAAAACAATCTTACATTTTTGGGATTGTGTAATTCAATAGTAAAAGACAGGTTTCTTTTTAAAAATTCACTTAACTTTTAATCTTTTTAAAAATTCACTTAAATTAAAGGTCATTGTGACCTTAAAATAGGTTGTGACACACCTTCTACCCAAGATGCATAAATTGTCTAAGTTTGATGATTGTCAGTCTAATAATTTCTTAGTTATGCGCCAAACAAAACCATAAAATAAATAAGAAAAACCACCTGTAAAATGCAGAAAAATCATCCAATCATGATGAAAATACCAGGTGCACACCTTCATATGGTGAATAATAAGTGTACAAATTTTCAATCAAATCCGTTTAATAGTTTCTGAGAAACCGTCCGGACAAAATCTTGTCTACAGACAGACGGACAGCTAGACAGACAGACGGACATGATGGTTCCAATATACCCCCCTAAACTTCGTTTGCGGGGGTATAATAAAGGTAAATAGGTCAATAAATTGCATTACCCTCACAATTTTTTCCATATACAAAATACTTTTACTCTATTCAAGCAAACAGCATTTATATATTACATGTATATCATATTATTTGTTAAAACTTAAAAATTAAATTGATTTATAAGGAATATGCATGCAATAGGGAAAACTGGAAGGGGGGTCTTTATCATTTATTATTTTGCATTATTAAATGTAATACTCTTTTTTCACTGTGTTGTAAATTGTTCAATAAAATATAAATGTCAATCAAAAATTAGGAGGGGGGCAATTTATATTTAGTTTACACTTTTTCATAGTGACTAGTTAGATATAATCTTTTATGGATATTACATAATTTTTTTCTAAATTTCTCCTTACACCAGGTATGCTGGCGTTCATCATTAGCTGCACATGAATTGAATGTTTACAAATACGGAATGTTTACAAATACGGAGATCAAGGAAGATTTGACATTGATGTTGCGTAAGTATGAGAGATGTGTCTGTTGATTTTTTTTTGAAGCCTTATCTCAAAAATAATACTTTTCAAGACATTTATTTTGGAGGGGGCATAGAAAAAAAATTGCCTTATTTAATGTACCCGGTATTTCTCGTAATCGGTGATATTTATTACCGTTTTTTTTTCCTTTGTAGAGAATCTCCACTCATTGACTTGGAAGGACTAATTGGTAACGATTAATCATTTGTGCATTATATCAATGATGAAACATTTATTATACTTAAAAAAGTTATAGGGGTCTGCACCGAGAATTTGTTAGTACATGACTTGTATACATTGTAAGGGGGGAGAGGGGATGTAATTCCTTAGTAATTAAAAACAGATATTGACTTCTGATCAAATAAATATGCATGCATGTGTAGCAAGACTTTGCACAATTTATAAAATTTCAATTGGCCTTTTCAATAGTTTTCAACGTATAATCACAAATATAGTGGGTTTTTTATTCTCAATGGGAAGTTGAAACATCTCATTAATTACCCAGTATTTACTACACTTTTTAGTATATATATAGATTATATATAATTATCCTCAGATTCTGGGAAGTCTGTGATGAGACAGGAAATTGCTGGCCCCTGACAGGGGTTAGTGCCCTGGAACTACAGGAAAGCATGGCCCTCAAAAAGTCCATACTGACCATGCAGGGGGGACATACTCAGTATGTAGATGTATATATCTAATGTTTTGGAGAAATATTACTAATGTTATGTAGAAATATATATCTAATGTTTTTGTAATATTTCCACATTTTGTCAGTATAGATTGTACTTACTTTAACTGGAGTATCCAAAAATGAAAGGAGAGGCGGGTAATAAATTAATCTTTCATTTAATTTTGACTTTTATTTTCTTTAGGGGGACATTTAGGCTGGAAGGTGACAAACTGACAGATTTCAACACACACAGGACTTTATGGATACGAAAGATGGAGGAAACATGAGAATTGAATCTTCCTAAAGGTCTGCATGAGCTAATATTTCAACAATTTAAATGAAAATCCAAAAAATTGGAAAGAGTGTCATATTTATTGATATCATATGTGTATATTTACCAAATATTTAAAAGGATTATCTGATTACAATATATGATTACTTGTTGTAGATGGAAATTTTACAGTTTTGAAGAACATGACAGAAATGGAGTTGTGACTGCTTTCTATATTGACTACGCATTTAATACATCCTTATCAAAACATTAAATTGATACTGTCAATGTAAAAAGTATTTTTAAAATAAAATATGTCAAACTTTATATCAGTTTTTATTTCAAGCATGGAATTAATATTTCTAACATACATTGGATCTGTGCTCAGTGATAAATTGAATAACGCTTGTTCTCTTTTTAATGAAATCTTTAAAAAAATATTAAATATGTATTTTTTATACCCCCCGCAAACGAAGTCTAGGGGGGGGGGGTATATTGCAATCACCATGTCCGTCTGTCTGTCTGTCCGTCTGTCTGTAGACAAGATTTTGTCCGGACCATTACTCAGAAACTATTGAAAGGATTTGTCTGAAAATTTGTACATATATTATTCACCATATGAAGTTGTGCACCTGAAATTTTCATCGTGATTCCATTATTATTTTGAATTTTACAGGTGTTTTTTTCATTTTTATTTTGTGGTTTTGTCCAGACCGTTTCTCAGAAACTATTGCAAGGATTAATCTGAAAATTTGTACACTTATTATTCACCATATGAAGGTGTGCACCTGGAATTTTCAACTCCTTTTGTTCATTTTTCAGCATTTTACAGGTTTTATTTTTTATGTAAATTGACTTGTTCATTTTGGACTCATGTATAAGGTTTGAGATATAGAATCTAGAATATCTGTACAAAAACGTTAACTTCAGCTTAAAACTACTCATAAAAACTTTTAAAAAAGAAACATCATCAAGTGTTAAAAACAGTTTTTACATTGCACAGAAGATAATTTAATTTCATTTGTCTCTTGGGAATAATGACTGAACATGCATCCAGTTAAAGATAAATTAATGAGTTTGGTGTGGGAAGTTGAACATTAAGGCATCTCATTATCAACCATGTGTAATCTCGTGGGAATCGAGCACAAGAATTAAAGATCTCTCTTCTCTTATTCTCTTAATTGTAATTAAAAATATTGTCTGTCAAAGCACTTCATAACTGGATGACCAGTTCTTTATTTTCAAAATGAATTTGATATAAAGTTATCAAGATTAATTTGATTTTGTATAATACAGGTATGATTTTTTTTTCAACAATCAGTTTACAGAGTGACATAACACATAATTGCAATATATTTTTTTAATGCAGAAATAAAAAAATAAAATAAATAACTAATGTTACAATGGAATTACAATGTATGAGTATTGATGTTTCATTTGAATGTTTGCACCTTTGTTTCATTCATTAAGAAACATGATGAGCAATTATATTTCACTGCAAATTTTTGTAAGTAAATTGTGAACACCTCTAGATCCATAAAGTATTTTTGAATTGGCACCTTCTCTGAAAAACCCAGTGGGGGGGTATTTGTCCCTACTGGACAGTTCTAGTTTTTTATTGAAAATGAATTTCCAACCAATTTCTTTGTTATGTATTGTTTGAACCAAATTATATGCCTACTGATATTCAACTCTTTATTTACTCAAGTCAGTATTGATAGCATTAAATTTAATGCGATAAACATTTCTTCAATAACCTGTACTTGTTTAATTTATCTTGTGTCTGTGGCTACTGTATACAGGTAAATTTTCACCCCCAATTTATTTTCGCCCCTTTGCCCTCTCCTTGATTTGGCCAATTGAAAACGGGCGAATTCAAATTACACCTCATAATTTCTTTAACAGAACTATGACCGGGCGAATTTTAAACGGGGCAAAATTGTTCACAAGCTCAAAAGGGCGAAAATAAGACGGGATAAAATAACCCTGTATACAGTATTTGCTTTCATTTAACTATCTTAATGATGTTGAAACACAAAAGAAATTTATTTTTAAAACATTTTAATATGTATACTGATACACTGTTAAATTTCACTTAAATATTTGATTTTCTTAACTTGTCTGTTTCTCCACTGAGCAACAAACAGATTATCATTTGTATCTATACACAGTCCCTTGGGTCCACTCAGTTCACAGTATATGTAACGGAGGAACTGTCCATCCTGGTCTATGATGTGGACACAGTCATTGTCAATATCAGCTATAAGGATGTGACTCTGACTGTCTGTAGTAATTCCTTGTGGACAGAATGTTTGTTTCTTTGGAGCAGGAGTATGTCCAGTGTACCTGAATCTCAGTTTCCTGGCCTGATTGACCACCACTACAGCATTAGCTCTACTGTCAGACACACAGATATCCAGGTTCCTGTTCTCTGTTACGTATCTGTTATAACTACCAGATGAATAGAGAAGGTTACCTTTATCATCAAACTGAATGTTTTGTTTCTCTTTGGAGGCAGAGTAACGGACAACTTTTGTTTGTTTGCCATGATAACTTTCCATGATAACCAGGAAGTCACCAGAAGAGGTACTACAGACACACTGAGGATGCCAGTTCTGTAGGCTGATCAACTCCTCTATCTTCTCATTCTTCACAATGTTCAATGTACTATTATAGTAATCAGTATAAACTAGATCTCCACTTTTTGTCACTATGTCAAATGGACTGTACCCTGACTTTGTTGTGATTGACTTGAGTAGTGATCCCTGATTGATGCTGAAGAGTTTCATTGTTCTGTCAAGTCCACTTGTCCAGATTTCTTCATCACTCAGACAGGCCACATTGAAAAGTCTTTCATACCCAGTGTCTATGGTGGTGACCATCTGTGGTTCATCAAGCAGCTGTTTGACTGGAGGAGAGGATCCAGCTTCTGGTGAATTTTTTGTTGTCTTCATGCTGTAGCCGTATTTATCTGATGTAGGAGAACTCGATGATACAGTTCCAAATATTTTACTAAGGTGTTGTCCTTTGATTTTGCATGGCGTGAATGTAGGTAAAGATGGCAGAACTTTTTGTGGAAGATTTCTATATCTCTCTACACTGAATGTAAATTTAAATAGTTTTGACAAGTCATTAGATTCCACAGCAACATCAACTGAATCAATTTCATCCTTGATGTCCGACATTGTCTTGTTTATTTCATCCAGATGCTTCTGTAGAGTTTGTAACTGTGTGTTTTTCATCTCATCAAGTTCAGCTTTAAGTTTCCTGACAAGTTTGTCAATTTCTCTGTGCCAGTCCTCTCCATGTTTTGTTATGGCTGTAGAGAGATCTCCATATTCCTTTTCTAACTGACTCATTCTGTTTTGTACATCAGAGGCAATGTCCTGGTAGGTTGGGTATATTGTGTCATTTAGCTCAATTTTTTCTTTAATGATGTTTTCCTTTTTTTCATCGATAACTTGTAATATTTTTGATAATTTATGACCTAGATGTTGATCAGAAGCAAGGCAGGTATCACATACAGGAACGTCACATTGATTACAGTACATTGTGCATTGTTGTTTGTCATGAATTTTACACACAGGGAAGAGCAGCGTAGATTTTCTAAGCTTGAACTGAACAACTTCATGTTTTTTGGATTGATCAGATACCATGTGTTCTCCCACACAGGCCTTACACAGGTTGACAAGACATGCATCACAGTGCATCTGTACCACAGCGGTCTCACACAGGTCACATCGCATCACGTCCTGGGCACTGGTACGGGGGTCCATGATCAGAGTAGTCCTGTAGTGTAGAAAAAGGTGGCATTGTTAGAATGATAAAATTACACTGATGGCATCTCAATGTATTGACTGTTATCAATATACTATCAAGTCACATTTATCCTTAGTCAAGTCCAGGAGAACGAAAATAATAAAAACTGTTTAGCGGATCTAGAAATTTTTCAGAGGAGGGATTGAAGGAGTTTTTCAAAGGGCTGGGGGGATAAAGGGGAGAGGATTTATTATAAATTAAGTAAGTTTTGCACATACATGTAGTTAAGGTCATATGCAAGGTAGTTTTAACTTAATTGGGTTCTTCCCTGGAGTTGAAGAGTTCCACTAAATGAAGGACTTGTGTGCAATATTTTTAATGTCTATATATGGATTTGTACACCTCTCCTAAAACAATTTTCGATGAAAAAAATCTGGAGTTTATGTTTTGTAATTTTTGTGCATTTTTCTTTGAATAATGCAAAATTTTTCAAAATTTGATATCTTTTCAAAACCCCTGGTAAGGCATGCTGATTTTTTGTCTAAGAACATGCAATGCTATTAAAAGGTTTAAATTAAGAATATCTTGAAAAATTATCAGTAGGTAAAATACGTTGCGTATGTCCTTAAATAACTCAATAGGATACCTGGTAGTGTTTGGTTTCTTTAAAGTGGGAGGTTGATCAATCTGGGAAAAAGTAGATCTTCTTGTATGAATTACCTGAAAGTTTTTGAAAAAAGAAAGGAAAATATATCTCCGAACCCGAAATTCCTGTTTTGTAAAGTGGGTGGAGTTTAACTATGTATTCTCAACCGAATTTCTATATATATTACAACATAGTCTTTCACTGAACATATTTTACTACTAGTAAAAACACAACAAAAATGGGAGACTTTCTTCTTTCTCTTCCTTTTTTTTTTGCAAATCCAAAGGGGGTTGCAACCCCCGTAACCCCCCCCTCCCTTCTGGATCCTCCACTGCAAATGATAGTGAATTACTACTAGTATATTGTCAAGTGACACTCTTGCTGCCTTGATCATTATTTATATCAATGACCTTGAAAACATTTTTTTAAAGGGATACACATTCTTATGAATATATTTCAAGAATGTACGCATGTCTTCAAAACGATCTTACATGTCGAAAAATTTCTTTCATTTTACATTATAGATACTTGTAGTTTAATTTGTGTCTTGTATGAAATTCGTATGTATTAATTAAATCAAATTTATCAAATGAAATCATTCCATTATTTTTACCTGACTTTAATGGCGTCTGTCTTGTCGGCCAAATGATATCCGAATCAATGTATAGGAGCACATGACCCACTTACCTGCTCACCTGTGCAATATCTATACCTGTCCGGTATTTATACTTCCTGGTTGGAGTCAAATGACGATTTAATTAAATTATCAGCTTTATACACTGCCTAGCGTTAAATATTTCCAAACGCAGTAAAAATTGTGGATTTCAACTCGTGATAAATAAAAGATTTTGTAAATGTATGTCATTGCTCTGTTGCTGGTACATTTAAGTGTAATTCAAATGCGTTTAAAAAAAATAACAAGGTGCCACATAGCTAAATTACGACGGCGTATTAGTGCCATTTTAACAATGTAGAATTTTTTTTTAAATCGTTTGTACGATTTAATAAATCGTTTGGACAATTTATTAAATCGTTTGTACGATTTAGTAAATCGTTTGTACGATTTAGTAAATCGTTTGTACGATTTAGTAAATCGTTTGTACGATTTAGTAAATCGTTTGTACGATTTAGCAAATCGTTTGTACGATTTAGTAAATCGTTTGTACGATTTAATAAATCGTTTGTACAATTTAGTAAATCGTTTGTACAATTTAATAAATCGTTTGTACAATCTGTTTGTTAAATCGTTTGTACAATTTAGTAAATCGTTTGTACAATTTATTAAATCGTTTGTACGATTTAATAAATCGTTTGTACGATTTACTAAATCGTTTGTACAATTTAGTAAATCGTACAAACGATTTATTAAATCGTACAAACGATTTATTAAATTGTACAAACGATTGAGTAAATCGTACAAACGATTTAAAAAAAAAACTTTTACATTGTTAAAATGGCACTAATACGCCGTCGTACTAAATTAACCATTTTAGCAAGAAAAAAAGTCATTTCAATATTGACTGAAAGTTTTACAGCAGTGTCCCCGAAGCCCACCCTACCCCCTTTGGCCCTTGATCTGAAAAAATAAGCATGAATCTACACTACCTACGTGTATTATTAGTCTTTACATATACATGCATATTGATGTATATTGATGTATTCCTTTTAATTGAAACAGGATTATTGATGAAATGATTTATGTCAACTACTAATTGTATAATCGTTTTGCTATTCATTGGCTTACCTTTTCCTTATTATTGTAATAATATCATACTTGTCTGTTGTGGGCTCTAAATTTTTTCTATGTATTTAAATTGAGGGTCGTTATTTGGCCAATGTTGCAGTATGGCACCGTTCTTCTCTGCTCAGACGAGTCGCGATTTTGCAGAAGAGCAGAGGGGGAAATGTATGCTGATTGTTTCATTTCTAAGCAAGACATTAAATGGAGGTTCAGTGATGATTTGGACAGGTTTAAATGTTGACAACAAAACTGATCTGCACATTATTGAAATACCGGGAGACCTATTGGAGGTACTTATGGATGATAATGTTCGACCTCATGGATCATACGTCGTTGTCCAAACCTGAACCAAATTGAACATGCATGGGAAATCTTTAGCACTGCATTTCAGCTGATGTAACGATTCCTAAATTTGACAAGAGCATATTAAGCAGATTTGCAGGAGGAATGGTAACAGATCCCTCGGACTAGCCTTGTTCGGCTGATTCGGCAGCATGAATGGCGCTGTAGGGCCGTTACTGCCTCGCGGGGATGTCACTGGGATACAAATTGCTGGCAAACATTTTACCGACATTATTTGAATTTTCTGAATAAAGCTGTTATTTTCTGGTCTTCATCCAACATATGGCGAATTTTAAAGTAACCGTTATGAATTAGTAGCGTATATTCAAACATACTTATCGCATTTAATGTTTAATTTTCAAACTTTTTATTTAAATATAAAATATGATACTGAAATTAAAATTGAATTCTGCTTTCTGTGATAAATCTATGTAAAAGACATTTAATTCGATGATCGTAACTTTTTGTCCAGTATACTTTAACATGTTGATAATGTATACTCCATTGAATTAAATTAAGGATTCACATTTCAATGTAAAAGAATCTGGTGTCAGGATAAAGAACAGTATACAACAACAATGAATTTATTTGTCACAACAATTTTTAGTACTCAGGGGTCAAGAAAATTTCAACAAATTAATATTGGAAAGGAATAAACAGTCAATCGACTGATGGTTTGTTTAGCAAGGGTAGCCATTTTGTTTTTGCAGAATTGTAGATAACTACGACACTCCTGTAGAAAGATGTCTCCAGTAATAATTAACCATTTCTCTGATGACAAGGACATTTCCACTTTAAGGAGGATCTGGAGATTAAGACAAAGTTAAGTTCCGGTATTATCGGTAATTCCACTGAATTCTAATATATGTACTATGATTCGGTCTTTTCTTTTCGTTCTGGCATTAATAAATGTGAGATCTATAGTCGGTAAGGTTAAACGTTCACTTTTGACCTCCGAGTTTGAAATTTGTTACAGCAATGCTTAGTATAGACTCCTTCTCATTTAGGAAAGCCCCATGCAAGAGTCGACACGTGCACGACAAGAGGCGGATCGTGCATTCGGTCAAACATCCACTGTGATGGCTACGTAGACCAGTATGCTCTGGGATGTAGAAAGAACGTCTGCTGCAAACCAGCGCCATCTACTGTCAATCCCGAACCAGCACATCCAGGTTAACTTCTCTTAGCACTTCACGCACAAGATGTAACAAAGAAATGCTTTATTATAGCTAGTATCTGATCTGACAGTAATTTTAATATGTTTCACAAAGTGCATATATGCATGTACATATTTTTTTAAGTTGGGAAAGAAAGCCTGCCAGACTATTTTTGTTACCTGTCTATTTGTTTCAAGGCACAGACAAGTGCAGACAAATAACACGGGTTCAGACACGCCATGTAGATCCGCGCCTTAGAGTGGTGGGCGGTGAACCAGCTTTGGATGGTGAGTGGCCCTGGCAGGTCAGTTTTCAGGATGACCGCGGTCATTTCTGTGGAGGGACTTTGGTGTCCGACCAATGGGTTGTTACCGCCGCTCACTGTCCCTACGGGTAAGCCAGGAGTGTTCGGAGGGCAACTTGATTACTAGTACAATTTATATAGATTGATAACCAAAAAGTGCTTATAGTAAGAATTAATTGTTGTGAATTACATTGCTTTTTTTATTTAAATAACATCTTGGCTTTTCGTTTTGATTTTCAATAAAAGAACAGTAAATGAAACAAAACCATAAATTTACTTTTCAAAGTATAACTATGCGTACATTTCACATAAAGATAATGTCATTAGACCCTGTAATTATCAAGACGTCTTCGATATGTTTTCCTTTAACGTTTAGCATCCCAACTACACCATAATCTTTAAAATCTACACACACACTTTTAAGAGCATCTAGAAGAAGCTCTCTAGCTCTAGTATAAGTTAAAGGTTTATTTGATTTACATAACTTATAAACATTGTCCTTTTTGAAAAATGTAACCTCTCTAAAAATAAAATCATTAGACTGAAAAGTAAGACCAGCTAATGATATGTATTTTTCAAAATAAGAAACAGGACAAAGTTTATTACTTATTTTCGCTATAACAACAATATTACATTGCATGAAAATATCCGTTTTGCTTTTTTCAACTCTAATTTCAACATGTGAACCTGATTCATGAAACTAAATGTCACACATTCGAATATACACAAGTTTATCATATCTTAAGAAACCTGCATAACCTAATAATACCATACATACCAATCTCAATGATATAAATTTTTTAACTGTGGAAATTTATCCATTATTTTATCTAAAATCTCAGGTGTAATAGGTTCCTTCTTAACTACAGGTTTCGATAACAATCTCTTCCCTCCTTCTAAAATCAAATTTACAAGGTTGTCTGCACATGGATTATTACAAAGATTAATATGATGTGCCCATTGAATACTATAATATGCCGCATTATTGACTGCAACTGAAGACTGCTTTTGTATAAGATAAGACAAATAAACTGCAACATAAGATGGTGTAGCAGGTAATGCAAGAAATTTAAATTAGGCGCACCAGGACTTAAGGGGGCCGACTATAGTTTTATTGTGTGAAAACTACAATAGCGAAACTCTTCATTTTTATACCATATATAACTTACATTAAGTTCAGTGTACATGCAAAGTTTGGGGGAAATCTACCGTCCAGGTATTTATAAGGGACCGTCTCAAAATACAGGTACAATTACTATAGGATTATATAGGAAAATGCCAATTTTTAGCACTTTAAAGCAAATTATATAAATACTACAATAGACATTTTGTTCAAACTATAATATTTGATGAGTAATACTATATTATACAATATACGTAAGAAACACAAAATTCTACCGTCTTGTTGCCAGAGGGGGGCATCTCAAAATGCAAAAAATTAGCAAATTTTACTATTTTTATAGAGTATTACAAAATATGACGTACACAATGGATTTACATGAAAACATAACAAAAATATTGGAGATATTCTCAAATTTCTATGTTTTAAATTTCAAGAGCGTATGTTTATTACTTTTTCTTTAGTAATATTTTTATTACCCCTTTCTTTAAGAGCTACAGATTATCATAACGTCAAAAACACACTGCAACGACGTCAACCTACCTATCAATTGCAAAATCAGTTAAAAAATCAGTTATATCAAATTGTAATTACATTTTCATACCTATAATTTCTTAATTTTGATTATTTTAATAATTAAGCGAAAAAAAGTTGCATTAAAACAGTAAATACGCTTCATTTTACTATGATGCGCAAAATATTGCGCAATGGAAACTATAGTCGGCCCCCTTAAACTGTAAAAAATAGCTTCTGTATTTTTATACGTGTTATCACTTTTACTGTGCATTACTATATCATTCATTTTGAGTACCGTGTCCTTGAGTCTAGGATCTTGAATCTTTTTAATTTCTTTCCAATGCGAGAAACTAAATGTGAGCTGAAATTAAAAAAAAAATAAAATTACTTCATATTAAATATATATACATTTATGTCTCTTGATCAACATTTCAGCCCGTTCTTGATAAAATCTAATAAGCACATCTGTAATCTTAATCATAATGCTTCATTAACAATTGTACGCAACATAATATAAAATTTATTCACAATTGCCCCATCGAGGCTTCATCACAATTGCCTCATCCGGGCTTCATCATTATTGCCCCATCCGGGCTTCATCACAATTGCCCCATCCGGGCTTTTTTTTCATTACAAAAGCCCCATAAAGGCTAACATACATTCATTATCATTGTCTGTTATAACATAGCATAAACACAAAATTCAACAATCAGAACAGTCTATATAAAGCACAATAACATTACTTTGAAACTGTGGTTCAGCAAACACACTCTCTGCATGAAATCCTTTCCTAAAAAAGTTTCAAGGCTTGTGATATTCAAGCCATTCTTTAACAAAATTTTGAAAATTTCCAGAAAACGGCTTAACTAATCATGCCAAAAAGGTGCAGACTGCCATTTAGGAACAATAAGAGTACCTCTTGCTTTGCACAAAATCAATTGTTTAATCACTTTTATAATCAGATTAACAGGAGGTACTATCCAATTATTACCTTTTGACCAATCAAACCCAAAAGCATCTACATCTGATGTTCCAGGATTCCAAAATCTGGAATAATTTTTTTTCTACTTTCTTATTTTTACAGTTTGAAAATAAATCATTATCAAATGGCCCCCATTTCTTACTTAAAAACTGGAAAATGTGATCACCCACTGACCAATCATCAAAATCAAAAATCTTACTGTACGCATCAGCAATTTGATTCATCTAGGATAAGCACGTGTTGTTCTGTTGAAAGGCTTCTTCTTGTTGCTTCTTTTCTTTGCTCTGAAAATAGCTTGTCGAAGCTTAGTAGCATCGTCAGCGTCGTCAGTAAGAGGATCACCATCATACTCGTACAACGTCCCAACCATATTTATCCGCTATGCGAACAGTTTTGTTCCTTTTATTCAAATGAGATATAGTAAAATTCAAAATGTCTTTAGCCGCTTCTAATCTGTTATTTTCCAACAGGTTTAATACATGTACTTTTTTAATGTCAATGTCCCTTTCTGCATTGAATTCAAACTGAATTTTATTGCCTTGATATCTAAAGTCAGGTACCTTTTTTCTGTGGACTTCTGGGCTAAATTCAACTCGCTGACGATTTCTTGCTTTTGCCGTCTAAGCGCCCTATCGAATTTGTCTGTAAAAATATCCAGTGCATCTTGAGTAGTGGATTCATCTTGCTAATTTTGTGTCAAGCAAGGTCGTCCACTTTGGCCAATTTGAGGCGCAGCATGCATGTATAACCCGCTCCTCGTGACTAGAAATTGACTCATTCATTCCAGGTAAAGCGTGTTCGAAATCTGGTTGATTATTGCTCGTCGATGACCGCTTTACGCCTGACCAACTTCTTATATACCATGACCAAACAACTACCCTTAAATGTGCTTACGCGCATAAATTAATCCTCACATACAACTTATAGAAATTGATTGAACTGGTGATAATGACAGTTATGCTGTACTACGACATCTACGCATTCCCATAACCTCTGCTATGACGTGTAACTCCAGCTGGGACGGTGTCATCACTGACAAACAGCTCTGCATAGGAACTGGGGACACGGGGGCATGCCGGGTAATAGAGTTTCAGAAAGAAATATAATAAAGGGAAAGATTATAGATCAATCCATCCGTCTTATACCCACGGGTGATCACGTCTCTTACTTTTCACATAGTATTGAGGGATTACATCTATAAGGCTCAGAGATATTGGGGTTACATATATACTAACCGGTAATATGCTTAAGTTTGGCCAAATATAAAATTTTTTTTAGAAAAAGAAAATGACGTTGATAAGAACAAATACAAATAAATACATGTTAATTAATTCAATGATTGTCAAGTTCACAACAAGTTAATGTTTCGTACACTCTTAATTTTGACTTAGGTCTTCTTTTTCAATCTTAAATAGATTTAAAATTTTCTCTATCTTGTGTCAGCATAAATTTCAGCATGTTTTTATCCTATGTTTCAAATTAAATGTACGAGGGTTGTCCCATAAAATCGTGGACAAAGCGTTTTCTCGAAAAGTAATGGGCGCACTAAGCTGAAAATTTCAGTTAATGTTTATTGCGTGGACCCTGCGGTCCACGCAGTAAATATATAAGCGAAGTTAAAGCGGATGCCCTGGGCAAACGACAGGCTACACATGCGCGGGAATGCTAGAGAGTTCGCACCTTAGGTAACTTGCCCGTAGAATAATTCGCCCTATTCGAATTAAAATATGCCATTCATTGGCAAATCGCGCTTTTAAATCTGCACATAGCATTTACATATTCATTGGCAGATCCGATTTCCTCTCTTTTATTCATGTACTTTTACACTAAACATTGATTCTATGGTACAAACATTTTAGAAGTTACAGTATATACCGTGGTAGTACATGTAAATTAACAACTTGAATGAGAAATGTCACTCAACGAACAGAAATAAATTTAGCTTTTAAAGCTTTTAAAGTAGAACAAGTTTCCACTGGCATAAGCTTTGTGCATCAAGACTCGCAAAATAATTAAATATTTCAGCAATCTAATTATTGTTTGATAAAGGTCTGTAGCAAGGGCTTTCAATGTGTGTGTGTTGGGGGTAGGGGTGGGGATGGGGACTCCGACAAAATAAAAAAAAATCTGCGTTGTACAGAGGTGTGCTACACGTGAACCATCAGTTCTCCATTTTTCCCATGATAAATTTCTTCCGTATAAATCCAGAACAGGTGTCAAGTCCCAGCCAATATTTGTTACACGTGTCAAAATAACCCGATTTTTAAAACATGTTACAACTGACAAAACTAAAGATCGCTAATCGGAAATAAAATTTCACATGTGTGTTTTGAGACAACGATCAGTTATAAGTGGCAGATAATTTTAGAATAAGTGAACAAACCGTACATGTATATTCCCTACACCTAGAAATTTTCTTAATTGAATTTCAGTTAGAAAAAACACGCATATGGTCCACGTATTGCAGTCCTTTTTTTAAAGGACAGCAACTTGTTTATCATATTTAAGTGCATGATAATTTTTTTTATAAGATATAGGCAAAAATAAAAATATTATTATCCTTGAATGTGCACGGGGTATTGTCCTACGGCGCACGCACATAAACCAAGGTTTTATTAAAGAAGACACAAGTTTAAATTCAAAATAAAAGTTTTTAATGCATAAGATTTGGATAAAAATTACCCTAATTCAATTCAACATTAAATTTTGTAGTCTTTGTAAATATTTTAAGGCATTTGGTTAATTTTTTGCAGTTTCTCGAGCATTCGAAATGGGAAAGTGGTAAACACAACACGCGAAAAATGGTGACGTTTAATGACGTTACGGCGCACTGGAGAGCAGTTCCGTTTTAATTTGATGTTGTAATGACACCTTTAGAGACTTGAAATTACCATAGAAGAAAAAAAGATTGTAAAGATATCACCATATCTTAAGTATACAAATGAAATGGGAGTTTTGTTAGCGAATTCTTTTTTGAACGAGCCCCTTGGGAGTGCAAAACATACGGACAAACTTCTTATGTAATAGCAAAAGACGCTGCCACAGTAGACCGCCGATATGAGATTTTTTTATTAGTTGAATGATGGTGAGAATATTGTCCGTAACTTAAACTAATAAATCTTCAGAAGATTGCATGAGGGTGTCAATTGGTTGTTCGGCTGTTTATGGAGACTAAAGAATGTGTATCAATGAAATTCCTAAATTTAAGTCGGACTTATCCAACTTCATTTTCAGCAAAGATAAAACGTGACGGTATTTTAGACACTTTGACGTTATAATCCATGCGCCTTAAGGTGATACAATACATGGCATTAAATCTCATAATGTGTTTATTGATGCATATATTAATCTGAAAGCTGTGCATATTACTAAAATATGTACTAAATAAATAGTGAAAATTTCAAAACGCAGTGATATTTATTTTATACACTAGACAACTTGTCCACGATTTTACGGGACAACCCTCGTACATATTTATTATTGATGCCCTGGCATACCCTACAAACTAAACAATGATTCCTTACAAATTTTCTATCATGGTAGCTAGACTAAATCAAATGTTGGTAAAATATCTGTAGTCCTTCTATTTTGCTTGTTTTTTTCAGAGACCCAGTATGTTCTTGTTGTTCTTGACACTGGAGACAAGGTACCACTGCTGGACATTTGACCAGGAGAACCTGCTCTTCTACAAATCCTCACCAGTCTCGGGTTACACAGCCTTACCTGTAGGAACACTGGTCAGAAGAGGTAAACCGGAGGCCATCGTTCAATGTTTTATGGCATAGAAACTTAAAACTAACCATTTAATGTAACAATTTCACAGTTCAAATTTTACATTACAAGGTAAATTTTGATGCTCTTTTCTTTATATATGTATTTGGATTGGGTGTAATAAAAAAATTGTACTAAGAATTTATCAAATTATATTGATTTATAATGTTGATGCAGTAATAACTTTATCATTTAAAACACTTTTGAAGGCAGACATTGGAATTATGACGATCAAGATGGAGGTCCAGATGAAATAGGGGTCGTCATCATCAACAAAGATGGAGGACGGCTAGTCAAGGTATGTGAAAACCACTGTGAAATACAATCAGACATTCTGAATGAACTCTAAAGATAATGAACAGTAGACCATTAAAACAACAGAGCAAATACAGACATCTAAAAACATCAGCGGTGGGATCAGGTGCCATGGAGGAGTAAGCTCCCTGTCAACCAGGCACATCTGCAGAATGTTCCTTGTCAGGTTTCATCAGATGGAGGGATATTCAATTTTTTTCTTGAAACATGTTAAATCCTAATTTTGTTTTTGTGTTAGTAGAGGATGGTCCTGTTTTCATTTATTTTTTTGAAAGAGAAAAAAAAATAGATTTTAGGTAAATAGGTTGATAAATTGCAAAAATTACCCTCACAATTTGTTCCCATATACAAAATACTTGTACTCTTTTCAAACAAACAACATTTATGTAAATTTAATGGTGTTTGTTAAAACTTATCAGATTAAAATTGATTTACAAGGACTATACATGTAATAGGGAAAACTAGGGGGGGATTTCTTTATCATTTATTATTTTGTAGTATTAAATGTAGTACTTTTTTTTAACTGTGTTGTAAATTGTTCAATAAAATATAATGTCAATCAAAAAAAAAATTTTTTTTTGGGGGGGGGCGCAATTTACATTTAGTTTACACTAGTTTATAGTGACTAGTTAGATATAATCTTTTATGGATATAAACATTAAATTTTTTCTTAATTTCTCCTTACAACAGGTATGCTGGCGTTCACCATTAGCTGCACATGAATTGAATGTTTACCGATTTGGAGATCAAGAAAGATTTGACATTGACGTTGCGTAAGTTTGAGAGATGTGTCTGTTGATTATTTTGAAGCCTTATTTCAAAAATAACACTTTTCATATATTTGGGATAGGGCCATAAAAATTGTCTTATTTAAATTTATATTTCTAGTAATCAGTGATAACTTTATTTATTACCATTTTTTTCCTTTGTAGAGAATCTCCACTCATTGACTTGGAAGGACTAATTGGTAATGATTTATCACTTGCACGTTATATCAATGATGAAACATTATTTTTTATACTTACAAGAAATGACTACAGCGAGAATTTGTTAGTACATGTATATATTGAGGGGGAGGGGGGTAATTCCTTAGTTAAAAACAGATCTTGACTTCTGATTGTATCAATATTCATGTAGCAAGACTGTGCAATTAATATTTAAAAAAGAAGAAGGTATGGTTTTAGCTTTTTTTGCGCCCTAAATATGTAATGACATCAAAAAGTTTTGAAACTTGCTTAAATATTAGTTAAATAAATGACTCTAATGAATCAGGAAAGAATATGGCATGAAGATTTACTATTCTGCAAATATGAATTAAGTCATTAATGTGAAGCATTTATCTATTTTCAACAGAAAAAGCCCCAAAATGGCACATTTCAAGGGTGATTTTCCTTTAGAACACAGTGTCCACTCAACAGCCGTCCCCCACGTTTATTTTTTGATATTTTGTGCAAAATTCATGACAAATCACATATCTCAAGATCTTTGTGGGCGATGCCTGTGGACAATGTTATCTGAAAGAAAACTTTATTGAAAATTGGTGTCTTCTGCAACTTTTTAAGAAAATACGGGAAAATGCACATGTTTATGACGTCATAATTAGCATTTTAACACATGTGAGAAAAATGACTTGTATGATTTTTCTGTATTGAATTTCAATTTTTTAAAAATCAGGAGTCTTAAACTTTTACATCAGTTTCATTTTCACAGGGCAAAATTTGTATGGAAACAATACCTTTTTCTTTCAATTGGTCTTACACTCATTTTTAAAATATGATCACAAATAAAGTGGGTGTTTTTTTTATTCTCAATGGGAAGTTGAAACATCTCATTCATAACCCAGTGTTTACTTCATTTTTCGAGTATATATATATATATATATATATATATAATTATATATACATGTTAAATTTAATAATCCCCAGATTCCGGTTCCCCGAGGTGGGAGGTCATTGATGAGGCGGGGAAGTGGTGGCCCCTAACAGGGGTCAGTGCCCTACAACTAGAGGACAGCGTGGCCCTCAAAAGGACCATACTGACCATGCAGGAGGGACATATTCAGTATGACAATTTTTAAATTTGTTTCTGAATGATAAAATCTCTAAAATAATCTGATAATATGTTAAACACTTAGGAAATGCTACGTGTACCACATTTATTAGTAGACAGTCATACTTGTACATGTACTTATTTCTGCTGGATGAACCAAATATTAAAAGAGAGGTTGTTAAAGTGATATTATATTATATCTTTCATTTAATCGTGGCTTCTTTCTCAATTGGGAGGTTGAATAAAATTATAGTTTTTTTTATCTGATTATGACTTTTATTTTCTTTAGGGGGACATTTAGGCTGGAAGGTGACAAACTGACAGACTTCAACACACACAGGACTTTAAGGATAAGAAAGTTGGAAGAAACATTAGAATTAATCTTCCTTGAGGTCTGACCTGAGCTGATATTTCAACAAATTTTAATGAAAATCAAAAAAAAAAAAAAATGGAAAGAGTGCCATATTTATTGATACTATCTGTGTATATTTACCACATATTTTAAAGAATTACATGTTTATGATTACAAGATATGATTATTTGTTTTAGATGGAAATTTTAAGGTTTTGAAGAACATGACAGAAATGGAGTTGTGACTGCTTTTTCTATATCTGCTACGCATTTAATACATGTACATCCTTATCGAAACATTGAAATTGTCAATGTGAAAAGTATTTTTTAAAAATAAAATATGTCAAACTTTATGACAGTTTTTATTTCAAGCATGGAATTAATACCGTATAAGTAGAATTTTTAGCGAGGATTTAATATTGGCATTATTAGCCGAGATCGCTAAAATTGAATGTCGCTAAAAATTAATCGCATTTCATTTCTAATAGTAACTTTAATGTGCATTTTAAAATCTCTAAATTAACATCTCGCTAAAAATAAATTACCAGTTTTAAAGGACAAATCGCTAAATTTGCGTCTCGCTAAAATTTCCACTTATATTGTATATCTGACATGCATTGTTTCATATAATTATATGACACTGAAATCTCTGCTGATAAATTAAATAACGCATGTTCTTTTTTTTTTTTAAAGAAATCTTTAAAAATATTAAATATGTGATACCCTTTAGTATTCTGAGAAAGGGGAGAAAATGTGCATGTTTTAATTTAGGGAATAACTATATTTTTATTTGGCATTTGCAACTGTTAATGCCGATTTAACTGTCACAAACTGAGTTTTACCAGTGACGCGTAAATTACTTTGTTACATTGTCTGAACAAAATTATATGCCTACCAGCATTCAACACTTCATTTACTCAAGTCAGTATTGAAAGCATTAGACTTAATGCGATAAACATTTCTTCAGTAACCTGTAACTGTTTAATTTATGTTGTGTCTGCGGCTATTGATTTGATTTAATTTTCTTAATGATGTTGAAACACAAAAAAAATTTATTTTTAAAACATTTTAATATGTACTGGTACACTGTTAAATTTTACTTATATATTTGATTTCCTTCACTTGTCTGTTTCTATACTGAGCAACAAACAGATTGTCATTTGTATCTATACACAGTCCATAGGGATTACACAGTCCGCAGTCTATGTAACGGAGGAACTGTCCATCCTGGTCTATGATGTGGACACAGTCATTGAAATAATCAGCTGTAAGGATGTGACTCTGACTGTCTGTGGTTATTCCTAGTGGATTGAATGGTTTGTACTTTGGACCAGGAGTATGTCCAGTGTACCTGAATCTCAGTTTCCCGGCCTGATTGACCCCCACTACTGCTCTAGCTCCCTCATCAGACACACAGATATCCAGGTTCCTGTTCTCGGTTATGTGTATGATATAACCACTTGATGAATAGAGAGGGTTACTTTGATCATCAAACTGAATGGTTTGTTTCTCTGTGGAGCCAGAGTAATGGACAACTTTTGTTTGTTTGTAATCATCACTTTCCATGATAACCAGGAGGTCACCAGAGGAGGTACTACAGACACTCCAAGGTCTCCAGTTCTGTAATTTGATCACCTCCTCTATCTTCTCATTCTTCACAATGTTCACAGTTCTATCAGCATAATCAGTATAAACTAGATCTCCACTTTTTGTCACTGCTATGTTAGATGGTATTTTCCCTGACTTGGTTGTGATTGACTTTAGTAGTGATCCCCGATTGATGCTGAAAAGTTTCATGGTACTGTCACTTCCTTTTGTCCAGATTTCTTCATCACTCAGACAAGTCACATTGTAAAGGTATCCATACCCAGTGTCTATGGTGGTGACAGTCTCTGGTTCATCCAGCAGCTGTTTGACTGGAGGAGAAGATCCAGCTTCTGGTGATTTCTGTGTTGACTTCATACTGTAGCCATGTTTATCTGATGTAGGAGAACTCGATGATACAGTTCCAAATATTTTCTTAAGGTCTTGTCCTTTGATTTTGCATGGCGTGAATGTAGGTAAAGATGGCAGAATTTTTTGTGGAAGTTTTCTATATCTTTCTACACTGGATGTAAATTTAAATAGTTTTGACTTGTCATTAGATTCCACAGCAAGATCAATTGATTCAATTTCATCCTTGATGTCAGACATTGTCTTGTTTATTTCATCCAGATGTTTCTGAAGAGTATTTAACTGTGTGTTTTTCATCTCATCAACTTCAGCTTTAAGTTTCTTGACAAGTTTGTCAATTTCTCTGTGCCAGTCCTCTCCATGTTTCGTTATGGCTGTTGAGAGATCTCCATATTCCTTTTCTAACTGACTCATTCTGTTTTGTACATCAGAGGCAATGTCCTGGTAGGTTGGGTATATTGTGTCATTTAGCTCAATTTTTTCTTTAATGATGTTTTCCTTTTTTTCATCGATAATTTGTAATATTTTTGATAATTTATGACCTAGATGTTGATCAGAAGCAAGGCAGGTATCACATACAGGAATGTCACATTGATTACAGTACATTGTGCATTGTTGTTTGTCATGAATTTTACACCCAGGGAAGAGCAGCGTAGATTTTCTAAGCTTGAATTGAACAACTTCATGTTTTTTGGATTGATCAGATACCATGTGTTCTCCCACACAGGCCTTACACAGGTTGACAAGACATGTATCACAGTGCATCTGTACCACAGCGGTCTCACACAGGTCACATCGCATCACGTCCTGGGCACTGGTACGGGGGTCCATGATCAGAGTAGTCCTGTAGTGTAAAAAAAGGTGGCATTTTTAGAATTATAAAATTACACTAATGGCATCTCAATGTATTGACTGTTATCAATATACTATCAAGTCACATTCATCCTTAGTCAAGTCAAGGAGAACGAAAATAATAAAAACTGTTTAGTAGCGGATCTAGAAATTTTTCAAAGGAGGGATAGAAGGAGTTTTTCAAAGGAGTGGGGGGGGGGGTAAAGGGGAAAGGATATATCATAAAGTAAGTTTTACACATAAATAAATCAATGGGATACCTGGTAGACTTTGGTTTCTTTAGAGTGGGAGGTAAATGATAAATCTGGGGAAAAGTAGATCTACTTGTATACCTTAAAGTTTTTGAAAAAAGAAAGGCAAATATATCTCCGAACCCGAAATTCTTGTTTTGTAAAGAGGGTGGGGTTTGATTATGTATCTTTATATTTTACAACATAGTCTTTCACTGAACATTTTTTATAACTAGTAAAAACACAACAAAAATAGGAGACTTTCTTCTTTCTCTTCCTTTTTTTTTTTGCAAATCCAAAGGGGGGGGGGCATCCCCGTAACCCCCCCCCTCTTCTGGATCCGCCACTGCAAATGATACTGAATTACTACTAGCATATATTGTCAAGTGACACTCTCGCTGTCTTGATCATTATTTATATCCATAACCTTGAAAACACTTTTTTGAAAGGGATACACATTCTTATGAATGTATTTCAAGAATGCACGCATGTCTTCAAAACGATATCGATCTTACATGTCGAAAAATTTCTTTCATTTTTAGGTCACCTGAGTAAACTCAGGTGACCTATTGCTATCCGTTGTTGTCCGTCGTCGTCCGTCGTCCGTCGTCCGTCGTGCGTTAACATTTGAACATTTTCAGCTTCTTCTCTGAAACCGCTCAACCAATTTCAACCAATTTTAGCACAAAGCATCTATGGGTGAAGGGGAACAAAAATTGTGAATTTCATGATCCTTGCCCCCCTGGGGCCTGGGGGGGTGGGGCCAAAATCACTAAAATTAATGCAATCTTTAAAAATCTTCTTCTTTACTCCTGGACATCAAGCAGTCAAACTGTTTGCATGATTGTAATCAGCAATAAGTCCTCTACCAAAATTGTGAAATTTATGGCCCTGGGGTCAGGGGTTCTAGTGCTAGGGCGGGGCTAAATAAGTAGGTAGTGAAAATGCATTATTTCTTTGAAAAGCTTCTTCTCTGCTCCTGGGTATTAAATAAACCAACTAAGTACATAGTTATGATGAGCAAGAGTGCCTCTACCAAAATTGTGAATTTTATGGCCCCAGGGTCAGGGGTTCTGGTGTTAGGGTGGGGCTCTATTGATTATATATAGTGAAAATACATGATTTCTTTGAAAATCTTCTTCTCTGCTCCTGGGTATTAAATAAACTAACTAAGTACATAGTTATGATGAGCAAGAGTGCCTCTACCAAAATTGTGAATTTTATGGCCCCAGGGTCAGGGGTTCTTGTTTTAGGGGGGGCGCTCTAATAATTGTATAGTGAAATGCATGAATTCTTTGAACATCTAATCCTTTGCTCCTGGTTAATATACAATACTAATGATCTAATTACATATTTAAGGCCAGGATTTATTTTATTTGCAGTTTTACAAACCCTGTGCTCAAGGTTTTGAATTTTCAGAAAAAAATAAAAAAAATTTCTTTCCGATGTCAAATTTGAGTCGGGATCGAGATTTCAAATTTACGAACTCGCACTTCCGGTTTTAAGGGCGGGTAAATAAAGCCAGATGGTCTGAGAAGATTGGTTTAGTGTAAAATTCTTTGATACGAATTCCATTCAAAACGTTTCACCCGTCCAAAGGACAAATAAAATGCTGATGACTTTGTTGCACAATGACATGCTGGTGAGATAATTATGTATTCGTTTCAAAAGTATCTGTCTGTAAATTATTTTCCTCCCCCAGGTTTTAAACTGCCCGTGGTAGCTATTGCATATTGCCAGCGACATTGTTTAGGTCTCTGTGATAGCTTACAGTCTAAGCATCATTCTTCAGAAAAGGGTTGCTTATGCATCAGATGTAATGAATAAAACTGTGGGAGAAGTTAAGTCCATTTGAGGAAGAAATAAACAATAACCTGAAGAAATTTAAAAAAATTCAACTATTAAAAGGCAAGAATATACAAATATATACAGGCATGTAGTATCATTTATATCAGCCAGAAAAATTATTTTACACTTAATTGAAAAAATGTTCACCCTACTCCACAATTCTCCCTGTCTGTTTTATGATAGGAATTATAATTTTAGGCATCAATTAAATCTTAGAACAAAGTCTACACATTTACCTAACACATATTTAAAAAAAAATTATTCTAATGTTCATAACTAAACCTGAACATAAAAAAAATGCTGGCCTTATAATGAAGAAAGGGGCCTCTTTCAAAATAGATAATTTCAGTGAATTTTATGGCTTTTGGATTAAAGCATGAACCAAATGCAATCGCTGGAAAGTTGTTACATGATACTCAGGTGACCTATAAGGCCCGTGGGCCTCTTGTATATTTTAGATACTTGTAGTTTATTGTGTCTTGTATGAAATTCTTATGTAGATATTAAATCAAATTTATCAAATAAATCATAACTATTTTTACCTGACTTTAATGGCGTCTGTCTTGTCGGCCAAATGATATCCGAATCAATGTATTGGAGCACATGACCCACTTACCTGCTCACCTGTGCAATATCTATACCTGTCCGGTATTTATACTTCCTGGTTGAAGTCAAATGACGATTTATTAATTAATTAAATTATTAGCTTTATACACTTCCTGGTGTTTAAAATTTCCAAACGCAGTAAAAATTGTGGATTTCAACTCGTTATAAATAAAAGATTTTGTAAATGTATGTCATTGCTCTGTTGGTACATTTAAGTGTTATTCAAGTGCGATTTTAAAATTAACAAGATATGTCACATCGCTAAAATAACCATTTTAGCAACAAAAAAAAGAAGTCATTTCAGTATTTACTGAAAGTTTTACAGCAGTGGCCCGTAGGGCCTTGATCAGAAAAAATAAGCATAAATCTACACTACCTACGTGTATTTTTAGTCTTTACATATACATGCATATTGATGTATTCCTTTTAATTGAAACAGGATTATTGTTGAAATGATTTATGTCAATTACTAATTGTATAATTGTTTTGCTATTCATTGGCTTACCTTTTCCTTATTATTGTAATAATCTCATACTTGTCTGCTGTGGGCTCTAAATTAAAAATAAAATGTTCTGTTCTCCTCTGTAGAGATGCTCCCATATGTCAAATATGATCAATAATGGCTTTGCTGTTCCTGGAAAATATTTTGAAAGAATTTTTTCTATGTATTTAAATTGAGGGCCGTTATTTGGGCAATGTTGCAATATGGAACCGTTCCTCTCTGATCAGACGAGTCGCGTTTTTGCAGAAGAGGGGGAAATGTATGTTGATTGTTTCATTTCTAAGCAAGAGACATTAAATGGAGGTTCACTGATGATTTGCACAGGTTTAGCTGTCTCTGCTTAGACGAGTCACCATTTTGCAGGAGCAAAGGGGGAAATGTATGCTGATTGTTTCATTTCTAAGCAAGAAACATTAAATGGAGGTTCATTGATGATTTGGACAGGTTTAACTGTCTCTGCTCAGACGAGTCACCATTTTGCAGGAGCAAAGGGGGAAATGTATGCTGATTGTTTCATTTCTAAGCAAGAAACATTAAATGGAGGTTCATTGATGATTTGGACAGGTTTAACTGTTGAGAACAAAACTGATCTGCACATTATTGAAATACAGCACTAAAAAAATAAACTAATGAAAGTCACTGGGAAGACTAGTAAATTTACTGTCCATACAATGACTATCTTGAAAGTAGTTTTACCAAGTATTGGTAGATTCACTAGATAACATTAGTAAATCTAAGATTTTCTAAGTAACTTTCACTAGGTATCTAAGTATATTTACGACCACTACTCCATGTTTCACTATGTTAGCTAGTACACAGAATGATTACTAATCACAAAGAACTCTTTACTAGGCACACTAGTTGAATCAACTGGGTAATTCTCTCAGTGAGGGAGACCTATTGGAGGTACTTATGGATGATAATGCTCGACCCCATGGATCATACGTCGTTGTCCAAACCTGAACCAAATTGAACATGCATGGGACAATCCTTAGCACTGCATTTCAACTGATGTAACGATTCCTAAAATTTACAAGAGCTTTAAGAAGATTTGCAGGAGAAATGGTAACTAATCAGTCGGATTTACCTTGTTTGGTTGATTTGGCAGCATGAATGGCGCTGTAGGGCCGTTACTGCCTCGCGGGGATGTCACTGGGATACAAATTGCTGGCAAACATTTTACCGACATCATTTGAATTTTCTGAATAAAGCTGTTATTTTCAGGTCTGCATCCAACATATTCAAACATACTTATCGCATTTAATTTTTTAATTTTCAAACTTTTTATTTAAATATAAAATATGATACTGATATTAAAACTGCATTCTGCTTTCTGTGATAAATTCTATGTAAAACAATTCGATGATCGTTAACTTTTTGTCCATTATATTTTAACATTTTGATATTTTATACTCCAGTGAATTAAATTAAGGATTCACATTTCAGTGTAAGAGAATCTGGTATCAGCATAAGGAAAGGTATACAACAACGATAAATTTATTTT
>NW_026937298.1:0-7831 GCF_032062105.1 Saccostrea cuccullata
TTCCCTTTTACTAAGTTCAAAAAAAGGAGATTCGGGTTCCTTGTATTTCTCCTTCTTCCTTGAATGAAAATGAAAATAAATTAGAGGTCATCGGTATGGTTTGCTGTCGAGCCCCACGAGAAATTCCCGAAAGTAAATACAAGGTGCTTTGTGCTCCATTAAGAGCATCAGTGGACAATCTGATAGATAATCCCTGACATCGATGGAATTGACTTTTATTAACAATGACATTACACAAATGTATAATTATTTTGCAAAACTTAAATTTTTCTTTTTTAAATTTTTTTCACATAGAGTTAGTAGTATTTCCAACGCATGCCCTCATTCCATCAACTAATTCAATAAGAATGGTAATTTGGTCTAAAACCTTACTAGGATTTGAATGTATAGAAATATTATAAGTAACTGTTTCAGATTTAAAAAACAGTTTTGAAATAGTAATTCCTTATTAACAAAAATATTTACCCCCCCCCCCCAGGAGTCTGTGAAATAATAATACATAATGCCCAACAAAGTTGTATTTGTATCACATGTTTATAAACAAGACAGATTTTAGGGACCTGCCCTAGGGTTGAAATTCACAAAACACCTATGAAATCAAGAGACGTTTGTATAACTCTTATGCCACCCTCCCGCTAAATTGGATTTTTTTTTCTAATTTAAGTTCATAAGAGCATAACTCTGTCAAAAATGGCGCGATCATACCGAATACAGAATTGACCTAGATATCTATATTTAAAAAAATATATATATTAAAAAAAGTGTATATTAAATGTCATATCAGTATGTGCAACCTACTCTGCGAAGAAAATGAACGGATAGTGCTAATACTTTAGGTCAGATCCCCATTTATACTTATTAATTAATAAGTAAATCCTTAATATGAATGATCAGAAAAGATGGTGTGAATACCTTTCACCACAAAATATAGTCTCTGGCTTAATATCCTACTTGAATGGAATTGAATCGCGATTTTTTTTTTATTGAATATAATTCAATTTGTGTTATAGACTCCTGTTTTAAGTTAGAACTCCAAATGACTCAGAATTATTGAAATAAAGATCCAGACCAAAATCTGCTCAAAACGCGAAATGATAATAAATGCAGCTGACAATCGTTAATTTTTTTTATATAGATAAAATAAAATATTTATAAATTCAAGAGACAAAACAGAAGGAGAATGAATGATGGCAAAATATCACATGACGGAAACTGAGTTTTATGAATGAAGATTTTAAAACGCTACTTGTAAGTTGTATATGTTATATCTGTGTATTCTACCTGGCTGTGTGCTTCAAAGGGGGGGGGGGGTCGTCTTGAACATAGTACATAGCCATAACGTTTGAACGGTAAGTGCTAGGGCTTTTGTATTTCAAATATGTAATCCTTGTGAAAAGAACTTTTATTGGATACGACGAACTTTGACCCTTTGACCTAGACCTTGGAGAACACATGTGTACATCTGAATCTTTTTTCTGTTTCGTTTCTATGGCAACTGTAAGCGACTCATTACAATTATTTTAAAAGTAGAAATCACTTTGACACATTGCAAGGAATAAACATTGAAAGTTTCAAAACGATTGCCTGCGTAGTTATTGAGAAAATCGAAATTAAAGAATTTTAACTTTCACCTGGTTTCCATGGCAATAATCAATTATTTGAAAATTTTAAATGCGAGACGCACAACTACAGATACTAATCATTAAAATAAGAAAAGTTTCATGACGAACGTTTAAGGAACAGAGAGAACACTCTCGGACAAAATTTGTCGCTTTTTACAGGTTTCCATGGCAACAGTAGACATATTGGAACTGAACGACCTCACTGCACAACTACAACCAGTGATCGTCCTTTGAGGAAAGTTTCAGGAAGATTGTCCAGCAATCTCCGAGAAACAGCCTGGATAAAAAAAACATGCGTACAATATCAATATTTATTTTGGGGGCAATAAAAAGAAACAGAGTAAAAAAAATTGTTCCCCAACTTCTTTTGGGGAACTAATAAAGGAGCACAGTTATAGTCCGTGGGTTTTTAACGTTTATTGGAAGACCTCCCTCCCCCATAAACTGAAAACTTTGATTCCAAAAAAATGTAGTTGTTATGTTACAAAATTATTTCAAAAGTTACTAAGTATACTATTTCAAAAGGATGTTGTAAATTTGGAACCAGAAAGGTTTGGAGAAACGAACAGATTAAATCTAAAGTCCATAAAACAATACAAAAAAACACATGAGAGAATTACCAGTTTTTTAACAGGTGCCTAAAAGCGTTCTTGTGATTAGTAATCACTCTGTGTACTAGCTAACACGTAAACGTGGAGAATGGTCGTAAAGATATTAAATTATAAAAGTTATTAGAAATACAGATTTATTAATGTTTTGGGTAAATTCCCCAAATATCTGGTAAAACGACTTATGAGGTACTAAATATGGCATAAATTTACGTTTTCCCCAGGACTTTCACATTTTTATACCTTTCGAAAAAAGTTGGGTATATTGTTGTTACTCATGTCCGTCCGCCCGTTCTGTCACACTTTTTTTCCCCTAAATTTAATTTTTTCAATAGTTAATCATCCTTTGGTAGAGGGTTTGGGGGTGTCATGTAAGTGCAGAAGGTTTCAATTTTTGTTTTTCCCCGGGGGGATAAAGGGGGGTAAAAATACGTTTTTTAAAAAAAACCCCTTCCCCTAACCCCCCCTTTTTTTTCCAGAGCTTAATCACCCTTTTTGGAGATGGTTGGGGGTGTCATGTAATGTGCAGTATGGTTTGGAATTTTGTTTTTCCCCCGGGGGATCAAATGGGGGTAAAAAAATGACGTTTTTTATGCAAACAGCCCCATTTTCCCCTAATCCTTTAATTTTACTTAGACCCTAATATTTTTGTGGGATGATTAGTGGTGTCATGTAGATGTGCAGAAGGTTTAATTTTGATTTTGCCCTGGGGATCAAATGGGGGTCAAAAATACGTTTTTTATAAAAAAATTTTCCCCCTGAACCCCTCCAATTTTTAAAGGCTTAATCACCCTTTTTAGAGGGTTTGGGGGGTGTCATGTAGATGTGCAGTAAGGTTTGGAATTTTATTTTCCCCCGGGGGGATCAATGGGTTGAGTTTTTTATAAAAAAACCCCATTTCCCAACTCCTCTTACATTTTACTCAGCAGCCTAATCATCTTTTGGGAGATGGTTGGTGGTGTCATGTAGATGTGCAGTAAGGTTTCAGAATTTTGATTTTGCCCCGGGCTATCAAAGGGGGGTCAAAATAGTTTTTATAAAAAAACCCTTTTTTCCCCTGTCCTCACATTTTACTAGCAGCCTAATCATCTTTTGGGGATGGTTGGTGGTGTCAGGTAGATGTGCAGAAAGGGTTTAATTTTGATGTTCCCCAGGGAGGAAAATGGGGTTAAAATTTTTTTTCAAAAAAGAGCCCTTTTTCCCTAACTCCCTTACTTTTTACCAGAGCCTAATCATTTTTTGGGAGATGGTTGGTGGAGTCATGTAGATATGCAGTAAGGTTTTGGAATTTTGATTTTGGGGTCAAATGGGGGTTTGGGAAAAATATTTTTTTGTGCAAAAATCCTGTCTTACAAAAGTCTTCCTTAATTTACCAGAAGCCTAATAATCTTTTGGGAGGGTTAAATATTTTGAAAATTATGAAAAACATCAACGTCAAGGGGTAACAAGATGTGTTTGTGAAATACTAGGGCCCCCCGGTAACAAAGTACGAAAAAGCTATTTTTAGCATATAGGTCACAGTCAAGGTCACAAGGTCATTACCTTGGTGTTTTTTGTAAGAACTTAATTAGTGGGGTATGCATACTAAATATTAGTTGTTATTCCTATGGTTCAAAAGTTATGATAAAAAGTAGAAAAAGCTATTTTCATATAAAGGTCACAGTTAAATACATGGTCATTACCTTGGTTTGATTGAAAGAACTTTATTAGTGGAGAAGCATACAAAATATGAAGCCCCTATTCATGGTTAAAAAGTTATGGCAAAAAAGTGGAAAAAGCTATTTTTAGCATATAGGTCACAGTCAAGGTCACAAGGTCATTGACCTTCATGTCATTTGAAGGGGAAAACTTTATCAGTGCAGTATGCATACCAAATATGAACTTATCTCCTATGGTTCAAAGGTTACAAAAAAAGTGGAAAAAGCCATTTTTATAAAAAGGTAAAGTAAAGGTCACATGGTCATTGACCTTGGTGTTGTTTAAAGAACCTTTTAAGTGAATATGCATACCAAATAAACCCCTATCTCCTATGGTTCAAAAGTTATGACCAACACTTGAAAAACCTATTTTTAGCATATAAAAATATGCTCAAGGTAAGGTCACAAGGTCATTGACCTTGATGTCATTTGAAAAAACTTTGTTAGAGGAGTAGATACCAAATATAAAGTCTATCTTTAGGTTAAAAATTTTGGAAGGTTAAACTTGACAACAGACAAACAGATAAAAAGACGGGACAAAAACAAAGGGCCCCCCAAAAAATTCGGGCGCAAAAAAAAAACATTGCATGCTGGGAAACACCTTGAATTTTATGAGTAATTTATGTACATGTCAAATGTGAGAGCATATCTCATTCTAAAAGTTATAAGCAAATGCAACTTTTTTAAAAAAGTAGGTTAGGCTTGATGCTTCAAGGTCAATACGTTAAAAGTTTTTGGAAAATTTTATCACAGGTAATAAAAAACATGCATTATATATTAATGCCCTAAATTTTATATTTAAAAATTATTAATTTTTAAAAATTTAATTTTTTTGCATTTTGTTAAAACTTCTTGGTCAAATTTAAAAAAAAAAAAAAAAAAACCATGCCATTCTCACAGGTAAATATACTAATAATAAGTTTAATATGAATGCTTTCTATTCAGTAATATGACCGTGATAACCAAGATTAAATTTTTTGAGACAGATGGACTGAGTCACATACAAATGTACATATTTCTATATGAATTGGGTAAAATTGGCCCATGGTTCTAGAGAAGTTAAAAATGTAAAAAGTTTTAGACAAACAGATGGACAACACTCACGACAGACATTATATGCTAAGGGAAAAAAAAAAAGCTCAAATGAGTGTTTTGAAAAGGTTCAATATGGTTAGTATTTTTAAAAACTGTTTTTTTTCTGCAGAGATATGCATGACCAAAATTTATGTTTTATATTTTCTTTAGTAATTTGTTTGTTTGTTTGAAAAACTTCCCCCATATGGAGACACCACCAAAAAAAATGAAAATAAGATGTGTTTGTGAAAACCCATGTCCCAGTATGGAAGCCATGGGAAAGGTTGAAGTTTCTCAAATAATGTCAAACTCAAAGGCAAAGGGGGCAAAAGTTAGTATCAAAGAAAGTTTTTCACGGAATGCACATGTTAAATAAAGAAATCTCTAGTAATTCCTGTTTAAAAGTTAATTGCCAAGGTTAATTTTTTTTTTAAGTGGCTCAAACTCTAGGGTAAGGTCAAAATATTTATACCTGTTGACAGTTTAAAATGAATACAATATGTCATGATAAGTATAAAGCCCTTGCACCTACTGATAAAAATTAGGCAGAGTTTAAAGTTTGGTATTTTTTTTTAAAAAAGTGTATCCCATGTCAAGCGATAAGAGGGAAAAAATTTAAAGGTACCCAAATAAAAGGTCTTATTAAATTGTCACAAAAAAAATTATAAAATGTGGAAGCTAAAAGTATAGCCCATCCCACTTAAAACTTATGGGCAAGCTAGCTAGGATTTAATTTTTGAAATAAAAAATACTATAAACACAAAAAAAAATATGTATAATAATTGGTCAAATGGAAAAAAAAATATACTATTAAACTGGAATCACAAAAAATTTTTATTTCAAAAAGTGGGTAGGAAATTGGAATCCCCCCTCCCCCCCCCCCTCTGGCATTTGCTTTGTTATTTAAAAAACTTTACTTAGCAAGTAAAAAATGACTCTTGACTCCTCTCCCTATAAACTTAGAAAACATTGACCTCACTATCATTGTTTTTTTATTTGTTTATTTGTTTTCATTTTTTTTCTCCTGCTTGTCACGAAATTTGGGGTGGAATTTTTTTAGAGGAACCCCCCCCCCTTCCAAAAAAAAATTTTGGATCCGCACCATATTGGCAGTAACTGAATGTCACATCGACAACGGGAATAACTTCACAATATGAAATTCGTCAGGTGGCATGGGATGATCTTTTTACCCTTTTTAAACTTTAACCCAATCGTTACTTCTCTTACCGACCCCCTGTGTCTTGTAAACTTCATGAAATATAAATCCAATTATAACACAAAATGAATTAATCCAAAGACACCAATGAACCCTGTGTCATTTTGGCGACTTTTTTATTTGTCACCTTATCAGATGAAGTGGGAATGGTCAGGTGTGCCAAATGGAACGCAACGTGATGTAATTAAAAATTTTCATGTTCACATGTATAGTACAAGAACAAATTTTAAATTTAAATTTATTACAAACATATTAAATTTTAAAAAACCTTTTCCATTAGCCTATTCCAAAAAATTTCTGTTATTGTGGGGTATGGGGAGGGGGGGGGGGAAAATTTAAAAGGTCCTATTATGAGCAAAACATACATCAAAATCTAATTTCAACGGGGATAGAATTTTTTTCCAGGGGGGGGGGGGGGACCTCAGTCAAAAAAAATCCTATCCCAAAAATTGACAATAAAAAAAAAACCCAAAATAAATCTCACCCTAACGTCAAAAACCTATATGTATGGGGGGGGGGTAGTGGTATTCTATTGCCGCAAATGTTTAACTTTTCATACCTATTTTACACATATTCGTGTTTACCAGGGGGGGGGGGGTCTCATTTTCCAAGGGGGGTCCATTGTAACTTTTTCCTTGTTTTAGTGTATACATGTTTTAACCTTTTAAAATTCCCGGGGGGGGGGGGGGGATTTAAAATTAATAAAATTCAGATGGTATATAATGAATTAAGCATGTGTAAAATAAATATAAGACGTTCTGAGTTATAGGTCACAGGGTCTGAGAATTTCATAATCAATTTGATTAAAAATGAAAATTTAAATTATTTTACATTTCCTTGGAAAATCGAATATTTGGAGGTGTATTTAGAGGCAAACACCTTATGCGGATTTTGTTCCATGACACATCTAGTTTTTTTTTGTGCAGAGCAAAAACGGACCTACGAAACATAAGAGGTGGGATCAGGGCTATGGAGAAGTGAGCATTCCTTGCTGACCGTCCCCCCGCCGTATGCTACTTGCCATTATCAGAAAATAACGGGGAAAAACCGTCGTCAATTTAGTTTTTAATGGACTAACAATAAGTATGAAAAACGTCAGTCAGAACATTTGGCTAATGATAAAATTTTATTTTTAAAGGCATTGTATCAACCATAGAACTTTTGAAAGAGATTTTAAAAAAGACTGCTGATATTCTTTTTTCAAAACTTTCTTATCATTAATTTACGTCGTTTTAGAAATTGTTCATACATAAAAGCTCTTGCGTATCAATAAATGAGAAACACTTCGTATACACAGCCCCGGGGGGTCCCGGGGGAAAAGGCCCCGACCCCCTTGCTTGTGTAAAAAGGGGACAAAATGGGGCGGTCCTTCGGGTAGCCCTTTAAAACCCAGGCCCCTGTCACAGCAGGTGTGGGACATAAAGATCCCTCCCTGCTCAAAGGCCGTAAGTGCCGACATAAAATTTCAGCCCTTTTACCGGGAATGGGGACTTTATTAGTGAATTATTCGGAAGGGCGTTAAAAGGGCACAATCAATCAATCAATCATTCGTATACAGCATCCATTAAATATCAAATTCAGGGACGGAATACAGTTATTTTATTTTTAAAAAGT
>NW_026937299.1:0-80172 GCF_032062105.1 Saccostrea cuccullata
CTGAACCTTGTCATGGGGAGAATAGTTCCTGGAAAATTACACTTGCCGATTGTTTTCATCAATGGAAAGAAAAGAGGTTTAGGGAAGAAAAAAAGCTTCAAGGACTTTTTACAGATAGGTCTATTTATAAAGTGTATGTAAATTGTCGCATCCCTTTATTGCCTGAAGGAAAACAATCTCAAGAAAAAGGAGAGGGAAAAAATTAAGAAGACAGTGTATGTTTGTATTTTTTCATTCTGAATAAAAATTGCCTTGTTATTGTATTGTGTGTTCTTGTTATTGTTTTGGGTAAAATCCAGTTCAAACTGGCTAGACTAGGCTGTCTAGAGTGTAAATGAATGGGTGACGTCATAATCACATTGTATTTATACAGTGGATGACGTCACAATGCATAGGTAAGTCCAACCTATTTTTTGCAAACGTACCTAATTTTTTTGCACACGGTCCTTACAGTATTGTGTAAACCACTATATTTAGAGCTATATACTGAATCCCCACCTATCCCTACCCCAAGGACTGTACTGAGTTGAACCCCTATCCTCCCTACACCCCCAATCTGCACTCTCTTGACCCCCTATCCCCCCGGGGGGGCTGCACTCCCTTGACCCCCTTATCCCCCAGGGGACTGCACTCCCTTGACCCCCTTATCCTCCCAGCCAATCAGAATCCTCCATTTTGAATCTCATTTGCATAAAAAGTGCACTCAGTTGACCCGCCCGGCTGGACCCGTTATACTACTCATAACTTGCCTACGTCACAATGAGTTACGTCAAAAACGTATTACTCCGCTTGACGTTAATTTTTAAATAACGCTCAATTTTAAATTTTCAATTTTACCAGTGACTCGATCTAACACCGCAATGTAAAACATTATAATTCATACATTTTTTTTTCTAATCATAGATAATAATCGTTAGGTCAATCTTTTACAATGCTGCTTTCTTAAAAAACATCATTTAGGAAAACAGAGTAACTCTCATTTGCTTCATTTGTAATAGTGTACCCTGTTTGCTTCCTAAATACCCAGAAGCAAAAAGATGACAAAAAGATGACAAATTGATTACATGTTCTGATTCCGGTAATGGCGCCCGTTCGAGTAGGCCAGGCTTAGCGAGGGAGAGGTAGAGTGGCCATTATAGTGCATAACTCAATAAGTTGGGTGTCTTGGATGAAATATTTATAATCAAGGGTGTTCAGAGATTCAGGACTGTTATTTTTGGAGACCTAAAGTGCAAAACGATGTTTTTGTAGGAGTTTTCAGTCCAAAAATTGACGTGAGTAGTTATTACTATAAATAGTTACATGCCCAAACCGGATATATGAGTATTAACACGATAGACAAATACTTGACTATGTCGGCCAGTGGTGTTGTTACCAGAAATTCGAATTCTAACTCACGCAAGTCAACAAACAGTCCAATCTCTAAAAAAACATCTCAGACTCCAAATAACAATAATCAAAAACAAGAGAAATCGGAAAAAGCGTCGGAGAGACCGTCAGAGGAAATGATCTCAATTCAGACTCAACTTACTGAAATAAGAAACGATTTGAAAAAATCAGTTAAAGTTGATGACATCAGGGATATCATCAAAAACGTCGTAGATCTAGAGGAGTTACTCTCCAATCATTTAAAGAATTTTGAAAAGAAAATGAACGATCAAATTGTGCAACTAAAACAAGACAATCAAAAGCTAACTCACGATATTGAAAAATTAAAAAAAGAAAATTCGGAGCTTAAGAGGGAGCTAAATGAAAGCAATGATGCTCTAAACGATGTGCACAATAGAGTGGAGGAAGTAGAGAAGTTATCTAAAAGCGCTGCCGCAAAAGCAAATTTTAATGAACAGTATTCCAGAAAAACAAATATTAAGTTTCATGGGTTTCCCGAGGCAAAAGACGAAAACTTATTAGAAAAGATTAATGAGGCCTTAGGGGAAGTGGGCGTGGCTATATCCGAAACTGGTGTGATAGCGATGCACCGAATTCCATCCGGACAAAAGGACCAGCCCCAACCAATAATTGTCAAATTGCGCAGCACTGATGCTAAAGCGACTATAATGAGAAAGAGATCAGAAATTAAAGAGTTGAAACAGGGGTGGAGAGTCGCAGACGACGTGACACGGGACAACGCTATGTTGATATCCAGACTCAGTGACGACCATAGAATCGACTCCGCCTGGTATTTCAACGGTGCAGTATATGGACAATAAGGGAAGCGCAGAATTAAGTTTGATATTTTTAACTCCATTGATGAAAGAATTCGGAAAAAGTGACTCCGTTCGGAATTCTTTTGCAATTTAAACAGTTATGATCACTTCAGGTGATGAGGGACATAGTAGCTGGGTAAACAAAATGTGCTATTAATGAGCCACTCAGGTGTCTACAGGAATTACATTTCTTTATTTTTTCGTGTCTTTGTGTTTGTCTTTGTCAGTGTGTGAAAGATGTATGTGTGAATTAAGTTGGGTTAGAAATAGTATTACAATTTATATGCGTACCAACGTGCATGCACTAAGTCAATGTTATTTATTGAGCATTTTTTTACGTATACTTCCCATTGTCTGCACAGTACACTTCGGGTGTATACTTACGGAAAAAATATTGTTTATTTACTCCATATTATCTATTATACTATGAGCTTTAATGTCATGTCATTAAACTGTAGAGGTCTTGGGGGTTAGAAAAAAGGAGAGATGTGCTTAACTACATTAAACAAAAACATACGAAAATTCTTATTTAAAAAACGTAAGATCTACAAGACACACATATTACAAGTTATGTAATATAAAACTTATATTACAATTTTTGGTTATGTAGTTTAATTTCGAATACTGTAAAATAGCAGATGTAAGAGACTATATTGCTAGTTTGTTTAATAATATTTTCAAATATAAAATTATGGTGGGTAGCAAAGTATGATCAAGAGATGTCACGGGCGATAGCTTAATATATTCAATTACTGAGATTTTATTTAATATATATTTCAAATAAGAATTGCACAAAATTTTTTCAATCAATATGATATAGACTCAAATTTCCAGGGTGATATTGTAATTATGCGACATGCTTAAGCGAATATTGAAATTTTCAGGAAAATTGGACTATCCTGGGAAAATTTATAAAAGATATAATAAGAAAAACCCATCGCTGGCGATACTTTCTTCTTTAATTTCCATGCTTTCTGATAGGCGTAACTGAATAAACTGAACAGAGAAAAAAGTACACATGGAATTGATATAGAACACGTCATACAAAAAAACCCTCCACTCAATTTTTGCAATGCTTGGTTTCTAATGAATTGATGGTAATATGGTTTTTACACTGCTATATTGTTATTAAATTTTATGTAATTACGAAAAATTGTAATATAAGTTTTATATTGCCTAACTTGTAATATTACGAATTTCGTATTCTATTTAAACAAAAACATTTTTCTGTTTGTTCTACCAGACACACATTTCACTATGAATGATTACAACGATATTAGGTCTTTATGGGGTTATGATGTCTATATTTCTCCTGGACAATCTAATGCCAGAGGCACTGCTAGTTTGTTTAATAATACTTTTGAATATAAAATTATGTATGAACATGTGATCAAGAAGGTAACCTGTTGGTATTACATTATATATTCAATAAATACGACATTTTATTAGCTAATATATATGGTCCAAATACAGATAATCCAAAATTTTTTCAATGGTAATATATTGCAAATTTCAGGGTGATTTTATATTATATTGTTTTAATCTTTTACGTTTGACTTGTAAATTATACAAATATTAACAGAATATATTTAATTCTTTAAACACTGAAATTCTTGTCATTCTTTTATCCTTGGAGGGTAAAACATGAACAGAGAAAAAAGTTCACATGGTTTAAGAACAATCCTACAAAAAAAAGCCCAACTTGATTTTTTCTTAGTTTCTAATGAATTGATGGCTTTAGTTGATAAGGTTGATATTAAGCCAGGATATAGGTCTGACCACTCATTAATTGAACTCTTCATCAAATTCAATAATTTTGAAAGGGGAAAAGGTTTTTGGAAATTCAATAATTCTCTTCTAAAAGACCAGCTTTATATTAATTGTGTTAAGGAAACAATTCAAAAAGTAAAGTTACAATATGCTGCCTCTCCTTACAACCCTTCCACTATTAGTTTAGTGGACGACAGAGAACTGTGTATTTGTATTGATGATCAACTATTTTTTGAACAGCTATTATTATGCATAAGAGGTGCAACAATATGTTACTGCTCTAGAAAAAAGGAAATAAAAAATAAAACTATTAACTCTATAGAAGAAGAAATTAAGTTTTTAGAATCCTTAAGAAGTAATAATGAGTCACATGAGATTGTTGAAAGATTAAATAGAGCTCAAAACAGGCTTGAAGAGTTTCGAAAAGACTATATTAAAGGAATGGATTGAACAGGGAGAAAAACCTACAAAATATTTCCTTAGTTTGGAAAAAAGAAACTATGATAATAAAACTATAAGCAAAATCATTCAAAGCAATGGTAACACTATTATTTCCCAAGGTGAAATACTCACAGAAATTGAAAGTTTTTATAAAAACCTATATTCCTGTTGTGACAACAGGCTAACTGATGTAAACTTAGAAAAAATTATAAATAAAGAAGATATATTTATTTTGGATGAACATTTGTCGAATAGCTTGGAAGGTATCATAACTCCAGAGGAAGCCCTCTCTGCTTTAAAAGATATGAAAAATGATAAAAGCCCAGGCAGTGATGGTTTCACTTCAGAATTTTTTAAATTTTTCTGGAAGGATTTAGGAAGCTTTTTAATAAGATCAATAAATTTAGGTTTTCAAAAAGGAGAGCTATCAATAACCCAGAAACAAGGTATTATATCAATTTTACCAAAAGGAGACAAACCTCGAGAATTTCTTAGTAATTGGCGCCCAATATCCCTTCTAAATGTAACATATAAAATTGCATCTGCGTGCATTGCAAATAGACTTTAAAAGGTTCTTGACTGTGTAATTAATAAAAACCAAAAAGGATTTCTCAATGGTATATTTATTGGAGAGAATACACGAATAATTTATGATGTAATAAATACGGTACATGAAAAACATATTCCTGGTATGATATTACTTATTGACTTTGAAAAAGCATTTGACTCTATATCATGGAAATTTATGTATAATACTTTGAAATTCTTTAATTTTGGTCCTGACCTCATAAAATGGGTTTCAGTATTATATAATAAAGCTAGTCTTTGTGTTATTCAGAATGGTATTTTTTCAAATTTTTTTGAAATTGGTAGGGGTTGTCGCCAAGGTGACCCAGTATCTCCTTACCTCTTTAATCTTTGTGTAGAAATTTTAGGACACATGATTCGACAAAATAGAAATATCAAAGGCATTAAAATAGGGAAGGAAAAAGTTTGTCTTGTACAGTATGCAGATGACACAGTTCTTTTTCTTGATGGAACAGAAAAGAGTCTAAAAAGTGCTCTGGATCTTCTTTTTCAATTTTCAAAATTTTCAGGTTTAAAACCTAACATTTCTAAAACAAAAGCAGTTTGGATTGGTTCTAAATTTGACACAGAAAATAAAATCTGTACTGATACAGGATTGAAATGGACGACCGAACCTTTTACTGTTCTTGGTATAACATATACAGCAAATCTAAAAAAAAAAATGTAGGAACTTAACTTTGACTAGAAGCTTAAACTTATTCAAAAAGAAATAAACCATTGGTCAAAGAGAAATATATTACCCCTTTAGGAAAAATAACAGTAGTAAAAAGTTTGTTCCTATCAAAGTTCACCCATTTATTCACATCCCTTCCAAAACCTAGCTTGCAGTGGATACAGCTCTTCGAAAAAATCTTATATAAATTCATATGGGGAAATAAGGTTGATAGAATTTCTCGAAAAACATTGCAGTTGGATTTCGGAAATGGTGGATGTATAATGACTAATATAGAAACATTTATTAAATCTCTTAAACTTACTTGGATAAGGAGAATTTTAACAACTAATCCAGATTGGAGTAATCTTTTCTCAGAAATTACTGGATGTAATATTAACAAGTTATGTAGTTTTGGGTCTGAATATTGTAAACAAAGGGCAAAAGTCACACAAAACATGTTTTGGAAAGAAACTCTATTTTATTTTAGTGAGTTTATAGAGAGTTTTAATATACATTCACTGAGTGAGCCACTGTGGTATAATAATAAAATAAAGATTCAAAATAAATATGTATTTTGTAAACAATTGTTCGATAAAGGGTTCCATATAGTGCATGATTTATTCAATACAGAAGGCAATTTTATTAGTTATGAAAGTATCACAAATGATTATTTTATAAAATTACCTTTTACTACATATGAAGGTTTGAAGCAAAGCATTTTGACTGCATGGCCAAATATCAAACAATATTTATGTTATACTTTTGTTAAACCATATCAACCGGAATTTGTAAAAATACTTTGTAAGAACAGAAAAGGATCCAGAAATATTTATGATTATTTAATGTCAAAAACACAGCACAGACCTATTTGTGAAAACAAATGGAATACTGATCTAAAATTAGAGTTAAATTTTGATTGGAAACATGTTTATGCAAACTTTAAATTGACAACAAAAGACTCAGGACTTATGTGGTTCAATTATAGAATTATCCATAGAATATTAGGTACTAACAAAAACCTATATCTGTCTAAAATCAAAAATTCACCACTTTGTTCAATATGTAACTTAGAACCAGAATCAATCAAGCATTTATTTTTCTACTGTCCACAGGTTTTTGTGATTTGGTTAGCATTGTCAGATTGGATATTTCAAAAGTCTGGTACAAGAATTGTATTTGATGTCAAAACTGTTATTTTTGGTAATTTGGAAGAAGATCATATGGCAATTAATTTGATTATCTTACTAGTGAAGAAATACTTATTTCAACAATCAAGAAAAAACAATAATATTGTTTTTAATGAAATCTTAAAATATTTAAATAATTACTATTGTTTAGAAGAAAAATTGTCAGGGAATATATTTTACAAAAATAGATGGTCCAAGTGGAAATGTCCTTTTAATGTGTCCAATAGTAACTCTTTAGATAATTACTGATTGAATATGCATTGCATACTGCGTAAGTTTATGTATATTATACGTATATTGAAGTGTATCTATCCTTATGTATGTATAACAGATGTTTATTTATGTGTATTTTTCCAACAGGTATGAGAGTGGGAGAGAGAGGTGTATATGTTTTGCAAGTACTTAAATAAAGAAAAAAAAAATGACAAATTTACTAATAATTGTTTTTAAATACATTTACATTGATATTGTTGCATTTAACATTGTTTAATTTGTTTGCTCAATACTCAGGGGCAGAGTAGGAATTTTCAAAATTTTTATGCATTTTTGCCAATTAATCAATTGAGCCCAACCCAAGTTAAAAAACCCTTGACCCAGGAGCCAAGAAATTCACAATTCTGAGAGAGGCACTCTGTCTCATCATAACTACATGTATGTTATAAGTGTTTGAATACTACCAAGGAGCAGAGGAAAAATTATTTCAATAGCATTTAATTTATTTTCAGAAAATAATAAATAACCCCCCCCCCCACTCCCTTACCTACAAACACACATGGAACCCTTGACCAAGGAACCATGAAATTCACAATTTCGGAAGAGGAACTCTTTGCTATTTTAACTATGTATATGTGCATCTGCTTATTACCCAGGAGCACAGTACAAAATTTAAAAATCATTATTTTTTTTAGTAAAAATTAAACAAGAGATGTTTGTAAAAATTTATGCTCCCCCTCCCCCAAATAATTGGAATTTTTTAAAGTCCAAGATGCATATTTCTATCCAAAATGGCTCAATCGTACCTTAAACAGAACCTGACCTAGATATTCTTATGATCAATTTGTATACAAAATTTCATTTTAATGTGTGTAACAACTTCAAAAAACTAAACGAAAACTGATGATGTACCAACAGACAGACCAATCAACAGACAGCAGCAAAGCAATATATCCTTCCTTCTTCTAAGAGGGGCATAATAAGCCCCCCTCCATGAAACCCCTCACCAGGGGTCATAAAATTCATAATTTTAGAAAAATACACTTTTCAATCTTATTTACTTAGTTCATCAGTTAAATACCTAGGAGCAGAAGAGAAGATTTTCAGAGAATTCATGCATTTTCACTACATTTATATAATCATTAGAGCCCCCACTCTAACACCAAAACACCTTACCCAGGGGCAATGAAATTCACAGTTTTGGGAGAAGCACTCTTCCTCATCATAACTATCTAATTATTTCATTAGGTTAATACCAAAGAGCATAAAAGATTTTCAAAGAATGCATTTCACAAGAATATCAATTAAGCCCCTCCATTACACCAGAACTCTTGACCCTGGAGCCATGAAATTTACAATTTTAAAAGAGACACCCTTGCTCATCATCACTGTACATTAAGTTGAGCAGAATAGAAGATTTTAAATGCATTTTCACTATATAACCTATATAGCCCCGTCCTAGCACTAGAACCCTGCATCTGGGGCCATGAATTTAACATCCTTGGTAGAGTACTCAATGCTGATTAGAATCATGCCAGCAGTTTGGCTGCTTGATGTTCAGCAGTAAAGAAGATAATTCTTAAATATTGCAATTATTATAACTTAGCACTTTTGGTCACACCCCTCAGGCTCCAGGGGTAGGGACCATAAATTTGATAATTTTTGTTTCCCTTCATCTATAAATGCTATATGCTAACTGCTTAAGTTGAAATTGGTTCAGTGGTTGACCAGAGGAGATGCTAAAAATTATTTAAAGTTCATGATTGATTGACGACAAACAATGTACAAAGACCAACGAAAATAAATACATTGTAGCCATAGGTCACCCGAGTGTTGACTTAACGTAAATGGCGAGGCCTGGGGCATGTGTTGAGGAAACCATCCAACAACATTACCAAAGTAGCTCCTTCGATGGGCACCGGAAGGGAAGAGGAAAACTGGTTTTCAAAAGACCATGTGGCGAAGGACTGTTGAAAAAAAAACCTCAGGGACCACAAGCTAACTTGAGGAGAACTGGAGAAAAATGTAAAAGACAGAGAAAAGTGAATAAGTCTAGTGCTTGCCTTATGTGCCCGCAGGCATACCAAGGATTAGTAAATATGTTCGGCTAAAAAAAATTAAGGGCATAAATTCCACCTCATTTGTAAATATGCCACCTCATTAGTAAATAGCAGGATCTGTAAATATGTTTGGCTAAAGAATTAAGGGCGTAAATGCCACCTCATCCGAGATTTTAAAAATTGATTTAAGGTCTGTGTTCGCAAATGCACAAATAAGATTATTTTACATAATGTGACATATATGACAACTCTTTTAATAGGGGTGCAAATACAACGGGTTTAACTTATGCTGCTCGAGGATGCCTCCACATCATTAAATGTTTATTTTAAGTTGTATGTATATATTATGTTAAATTTTCATAACGCCTTTACTTTAGTCATTGAGTAAATTATTTACATAGAGTTTAAATCTTTTCATCTAATCGTTTCATCTAATGATACGATTTTATCTTCTCTGTAATGTGTTATTTAAATCTTTTGTATTTTCTTCCGAGTCGGAGAAAATTCCGAGAATCCAAATTAAATTGTGATATCTTTATAACGCAATTGATTTAGATTTTGTAATTTACGGAAAAGTTCTATCTTTATATAAAGTAATGATACAAATAGTAAGTTATAATAATTTTAGTCCAATAATTTTCATTTTATATAGCCATATATGCTTTTTTTCGTTTTACAAAAATTTTGACCAACAAATTTTGAAAGTAGCTCTGATATTTCAAAAGAAGGGAAATTTATAAATGACTGATATGAGGAAAATGAGAATAAGACTAAGGAAATTTTTTGATAAAATGTTAAACATTTTAAATGGAAAACAAATCTTTGTATACGAATTTAGGAAAAAATGTGACCTGATGATTTGAAATCGTCACGGTCCATAAAGACCTGATATTTTTTAATAGGTAAATTTTTAAATGATGTATGTATTTAAATGACCTGATAAATTCTTATATTTTAAGGAAAATAAAACAGATTTGTATGGTAAACTTTATTACATTTGAACATTTGTAGCAATTTCATCACATTTTAAAATACTCAGGTAGCTTTAAAAATATTAGCTATTTCAATGTAACTTTTCAAAATTTTATTTTTTATTTAAAAGAGACAAAAAATATTCATTCCTGTACCAAACAGAAATATGACATTCACATGAGAATATCCAATTTTGCTATGTGCAGAAGTGTAGGAAGGAAAATTAACCAAAATGCACATGTGCAAAATTAGTCAATGCTCATGAGCAAAAGTCTATTCAATACTAGAAACAGCCTTACATTGGTAGTGATTAATATCAGTTTTCTCATGTGAGCAAAAGGTGAAAGATGAGGAAATTGGACATGTTAAAATTGATAATTTATATGAACCAAAATAATTTTTTACATCAGGTCAAATATCACCTGAGGCTCGTGAGTATATACAATACTCTGACACTCTATGTGGTCCAAGCTTTCCCAAGCCTTTATTACAAATTGACCATGTGTTAAGTGTTAACACTTCCTGTTGATAGCATCACAAATGTATATATGTCTACAGGAATATCTAATTTCTTGAGCTACTAATCTTCATCCCATCAATTTGAAAATGCTTTCCTCTACCTAAACAACCCGTTGTGTCCCCCACTGTTACTTAAAGTAGGGCAGTATCCAATGAGGAGAGCCAGTCAGAATTTGTGCGCCTTCTCAGACCAGTTCAAAATTTCAATTCAAACTTGAGGTACATTGAAAATATATGGATTAATACAGTAAAGAACTGAAATATATTATGGATATACATGTCATCACCATATTTTTGCCAGCCTTTAAAAGTTACAAATGTATCCAGTATGTCCATGGGATGAGGAAATGATTATTCAATTAGATTACCATCTTGCAGCCACTAAATGAAGGAAATTAAATTACAAAGAATATTTGCTGATCTGAGAAAAGGGTAAGTGCTTTAAGGAAATTTATAACCCCCTCTCATTTTAGAATTACTTATTAAAAAAATAATATGTTTGTGGTTTAATTATCAGTGTATTTTATTTTGATATACATGTATATTTAGTGCAGAATGTTATCTTGAATTACAGTTTATTAATTAAGAACTATAAAAATGATAACAGATTAGGTCAAAGTGTACAATTGACAGTCTCATTCCAGTACAGTATTCTATGAATTACATGTACATGATGCATGTATTTAAGTTGCTAATTAAATATTGATGCATATGATTTTTCTATTTAATTGCCTTAATTGCTTTTCATGACCATGGCATTTTTTATTGAAAATATACAAAAAATCGCAACTTCAAATTTTTGTGGATAAAAGTCATCAAAGGAACCAACTGGAGGACAATATAGCTTGCATTCATGACGGAGTTCTGATGTTGGCCTCAACAAAGGAAATGCAAGGAAAAAGCTTGTGAACAGGATGAATTGATTATGCGCTCTATGACCACTGGATTATTATTTTAACCCCAAGTATGTCACTTTGCCACGTATATATTCATGCAGTAAAGGCAGAAACATCTATTAGCCTCCAAGACAACTTTTAGAAAACAATCCAAAGCAGTGCAGTCAAAAATGTTGACGTTTGGACATTTACAAAACATGTTAATTCCTGGAAATGTTTGAACTATTGGAAAAAAATACTTTGTTGATGTGTACATGCTACAAAATTAATAATTTAATTTTTTTTTTTTTATTTAAAATATGAATTTTAATTATGCACAAATTTTACATGAACATGGTTGAATTTAAAATGTAATTGATGTGCACATTTAAAATTATATAATTATAAAATGTTTGTAATCTGAATTTTAATTGTTCTATTGTTACTTGTTCAAGTGAGCAATTGTTGCACATGAAAAAAAAACAAGTATGAGCCTCACGTGAGCTTGTAACAGCAAAATGATTACTCACGAAGCAAAAAATGCTAATGTGCAGTCCAATCCTGCTACGTGAGCATTTTACCTAATTTGCATGTTAAATTGCAAAAAGTTCACATGAGCAACTCAGGTGAGGAAATCTGGTTAGTCCTCATTTTAAAGCTGCTCATGAGCAAATTGTGAGAAATGGTATTGGTATCTTTTCTTTGTGGACACTAGTTATATTGTACTAACTGTGTCTCTAAAATGAAGCCCTCACCACAGTTAGAATACGTCCCATATACTTGCAATGTAGATATATATTAAAGTTTAACCACAATACACTTGAAGAATATAAAATGATTTGCACTGGGAATAACTACCAAAATAATTAAAACGAACCTTTTTAGATTGCTTATGCGTTTTATCCCTAATAATAATCCATAGGAATACGAAAAGGAAATTCATTAGGAAAAAACGAACGTTTTCTCTGAAGTCAAATTACCTCCATGTTTACATTCAGAACTCTCTAAGGTTAAAGTAAATGCACAGTTGCGAGTTATCGCCTGTGAAAATTTTCATTAGTTGGAAATTAAATAGCAAAACAATGAGTTAAACCGGGACCGTTTGGACAATATCATTTTAATTATATGCATAATTTTTATGTGGACACAGTGGAACCAACCAAAAACGGAACCAACTGGAGGCAATATAGTTTGCGCTAGTTGCACAGGCCTTCAAACCGCCCACGACAATGGTAAGCAAATTGCAACGAACTTCTTGTCGTAGAAAAAGCTGGTTTTGTTTTTGTACTTTCAATTTCGTATATATAAAGATACATGTAAAAGTTAAGAGACCATTGATATTCATTTTACGACTTATAAAAACAATCCAAAGTCGGAGATGTTTAAAATTAGGGCGTTTGGACAATTTAGAGCAAAACATGTAATTCCATTGTTTGATTACTGTCTTCTCTCTCATGCGTGCGGTGAGGCATGACTGAGTACAGTTATTTGGCCAGTCCAAATAAGAAACCGATTGGACGATGCTATAAATATACTAGGAATTATATCAAAATCTAAGTGTTTTGTCAAGGTAGTTCGATGACTTGTTGAATTAAATATTGTTTCATAAAAGTTCAGCCTTCCCTCAAAAAAATTTATTTCGCAAGTTACCATAGGTGTCCATTTTACCAGTTACGAATAAGCCGACGGGTTCCGGATACCCTAAAGATTCTTATTCAATTCAACCCTAAATTAAAAAATATATGTCCCAGACGTTATCCATAACAAGGCATGCCTAAGAAAAGTTAAATTAATGCTCACCAATAAATTATTTATATTTCCAAAGGTTGAAGAGAAACTAGAGGTACTTGGGCACTGAGCTTATTTTAATGATGACCCACGCCTCCTTTATGATTATTTAAAATAAACTCCATGTTTTACTCTGGGAGACCCGAAATAAATGTCAGATCAAAAAGTAAAATAAAAGGTCACAATGTCACAATGCAATAAAGAATATGTGAAAGTATCATTAAATCTTATTCAGTGGTATAGGAGGAATTGCGTATAAGAGATGAATATACCTTTCAATATTTCAAAGAATGGCAGTATCTATGTTTTATCTCAGGGACCCCAAATAATGTACCAGATCCAAAAAATGAAATAGGTGCACTTTGGCACTGTTAAACAAAGATTCCTGTGAAGCCTCATTAAACTTCATTCAGTGGTAGAAGAGGGGTTGCGGATAAGAATGGATACCCCAGAGCATATCAGACAGACGGACGAACAGCTAGACGGACGGACGGACGGATGTACAGATGGATGGATGAACAAACATCCCATTACTATATTACTATCCCTTCTTCCTGTTTTTATCAAGCGGGGGTATAATAAGTCACGTTTACAATAAAGAAAACATCGTAGAGTGAATTATTATAGTGTTTAAAATGGGTATTCGGAACTGGTAAAATAAGAACACAAAAATATTTCGATATCTTTCCAGTGTTCTAAATATTTATATTTGACAAATTTTTAGTATATGTTAGAGTACGTACAGGGGTACTACTAAACAGAGAACCCTAGAGAACTCTAGAGAACCTTAGAGAACCCTAATGATTTTTAGTTATTTATTGTCTGTAAATAAAATGTATATACTTTAAATAACTAATATGTCATGTTAAAACAAAATTAAATAAAAGAAATATATATTTTAACAACTTTTTTTTGCTTATTTTAACAGATTACTATAATATCTTAATACTTCATAATAGCTTTCTTGATAAAACTAGCAAGAAATTAATTGATATGTTTGAGATAAGAGTAAATGGTTAAAAATCATACATATCATTAAATTAAATGAAAAATAATGTGAAAAATAATTGGAAAATTACGTGATAAGAATTATTATTTCGATTAACAATGTTTTTGAAATTCAATCGGGATCGGGATGTCATAAAATATTGCTCCCTCTATTTTGTTTCTTTTTCTGGTGAAAACGTCCATAAAATAACTTTTTAAATTGATTTTATGTATAAAATATGATTTATTTAGTAAAAATCATCCCAAATATGCCAAAAAGTATCAAAATTCACCATATAAACCTCAGGTTCTCTAGGGTTCTCTAGAGTTCTCTAGAGTTCTCTAGGGTTCTCTGTTTAGTAGGACCGTATATACAGCGCTCCAAGTCACACTTGCTCTAAGGTCGCAAAATGGCGACCTAAAATTTTTTTTGGTCGCCATTTCAGAATTTCTGGTCGCCATAATCAAATATTTCACTCGCAATAAAAAAAAATACATTTTGTGAATAAAACTTGATAATTTAAATAAGGATATGTATTATGTCTTTATTATATCAAAGATTACTTATTACTGTGACTATAAAAAATTGCTAGGTTGAATGAAATATTTTTATTGAATACATGTACCCTTATGGTTGTACAGAAGAACACAAGTAATCTGATTACAGAAATAAAATTTTATCAAATAAAAATACAAGCTTGAGAGCTGTTGAGACAGGACTTTGCCTGCTGTTTGTCACGTTTACTTACTACTACGTCCCTAACCCATTACAGAATCATTATAAATGCCGCCAAAACACTCTTTATTAGCATGATTCATTGTGATATGCAAGCAATTGACCAAATGCTTCAATAACAAGGTCAGATCTTAGATAGTTTACGAAGTTTGTATGCCATTCTATTAGGAACATTATTTATACACGTCTATGGTTCTATCAAACTTTGTACAGCATGCTGCCATAACATTACATGATCTAAGTCAATGCGATGCTTTATAAAGTGTATTTAAAGATATGTGTTAAAACATTTTCTTGAAAGAGAATCTTTACAAATGAAATCTCGATCCCGATCTTAAAAATGGACGTTTCCAGCCCAAATTTTCTCAGTCGCGAAAATGCAAGTGTGTTTTCATTTATAGTCGCAAAATCAATTTTTTGGTCGCAAATGCGACCATTTTAGTCGCAACTTGGAGCACTGACATATCAAACTTACTTTTGATACCTGGAACGTTGTTTTATGTGAACAATTTATGAACCTACAGAGGTTTTTCTGCAGACTTATGCGTCTCGGTGATTCAGATTTGTTCCATTATAAAAGTATGTCGACTGTTTCAAGTACGATAACGAAACCAAACTGAGGGCAAAAAATTAAAACATCACATAATTCAAACACTCATAGACAAGTCTTCTTACCGTAGAAATTAATTTATTTTTACACCGTTGAATTTATTAATTATCAGTCCTTAAATTACGAATTATTCGGAACTGGCCAAAATCCGGAACTGGCCAAACGACTGTATGATTACTTCACATTGTTAACCGGAACTGGACTTCTTTGTTATTTCATTCCAGGAGTAACTGTTCTAACTGTCATACATAGCCCCAAAACTTTCAGAACTTTGATTGCAATATTTGCGCAGAAAAAGACATTTCTTCAAGAATGATTTTTTCCTGAGTTGTTTTCAGATGAGTTCAAAGTTGAAAATGATCACTGCATCAAAAGGATATTTTCCGCACACCCTGAGAAAAATGCTTTTTTATAGAAATAAATTGAGATGGTAGCTAAATAAAGCTACCTCAGGTAGGTAAATAAAGCTATGTAGGTAAATCAAGCTACGTAGCTAAATCTAGTGATTGTACCAGACCTGGTAAAGGGAGGGCGCAGTAGATGGCAAGTGGGGGGGGTGCATTGAATGACCCAGTGAGTCTCCTCATAGGTAAACAATTATACGATGTAGAACTTCAGTGGCGGATCCAGGAATTTCGTACAGGGAGGGCGCAGTAGATGGCAAGTTGGGGGGGGGGTGCATTGAATGACCCGGTGAGTTTCCTTATAGGTAAACAATTATAAGAAGTAGAATTCACATCATCATGGTTTCTTTTGGTTCCTGGGGGAACATAGGGCCTCAAGAACTCACAGCTGTTAACTTATGAGGCTTTTGAACGGCAATATATCAGGTTGATCGCCTTGCTGTCAGGACAAGCTCTCAGCCCCTCACCACAGTTAGAATATGTCCCATTTAGTCACAATTTAGCAAATTGGAGTGGATCTGCTCCCAAATGATTTTGAAGAATACAAAAAAATACACTGGAAATAACTTGCGACCAAATTAATCATTGCAAACCTTTTTGAGATTGTATATATTTGCCTCTTTTTATCCTAGAAAACAATCCATAATGATAAATTGACAAAACTCAAACTTAATTTCTAACCTCTATGGATTGTTTTTAGTAAATACACTGAGTTTGAGTTATCACCTGTGTATATTTTGCTACATTGCCAATACACGAAATGAATTCTATTGTTAAACCAGGTCTATATGACAATATCATTTTTAATGATAGAACATACTTTCTCGGAACAATTGCATAGGACTCACTCAGGTATACCTCGTATACAGTAGAATAAAAACCCATGATTTAAGATATATTCAACTAAAAATCTATTTAATATTAATTTTTTTGAATATAACAAACAGCAACATAATGACTAGTAGTTTAAAGTAGTTACCTGACTTGAAAAATAATTGAACCAAATGATGCAAATCACATAATAATGGTAATGGAAATATTTACACAATATAAACCATGATAACAATTTTTTTTCTTTAATTCTTTATTACCCATACCAAACCATTCTCACAATTTGCTCATGAGCAGCTCACATGAGGACTAATCAGATTTCCTCACCTGAGTTGCTCACGTGAGTCTCATGTGCAATTTAACATGCAAATTAGGTGAAATTTGCTCACGTGAGCAGGGTTCTGCACATTAGCATTTTTTGCTCACGTGAGGAATCATTTTGCTCACCTAGAATATTGCTCACATGAATCTCATGAGGCTCATGAGACTCATGTGCAACAATTACTCACTTGGAACAAGCAACAGTAGAACAAAATTCAGATTACAAACATTATATAATTATGTAATTTTAAAATGTGATTCATCAATTACATTTTAGATACTCTTGAGCAACATGTACATGTAAACAGGTGCATGCATAATTATGTTCAGTTAACTTCATTTTTAAACTTAAAATGAAATAAAAAATTAAATTATCATAATTATGTACAGTACACATCAGTCAAAATATTATTATCCAATAGTGCCATTTCCAGTACATTAACATAGAACATCCAATGTAAATGTCCAGTCAACATTTTTGACTGCACTAGTAAGTTAGATGGATTAAAGTTGTCTTGGAGGCTAGGTAGATGTTTCTGCCTTTGCTGAATTTATGAGTGGCATGCAGTCATACTTGGGTGTAAAATAATATTCCAGTGGTCATAAGAATCATAATAAATTCATCCTGTTCCATTCTTTTTCCTTGCATTTCCTTTAAATGAGTGCCAACATCAGAACTCCGTCATGTATGCAAGCTCAGCTAGGGTCCGTGATTAATCTGCAGATCCTTTGATTCCAACTTTTATCTGCAAAAAATTTGAATTTATAGTTAGTATATTTTCAAGGTTCAGTTGGTCATGAAAAAGCCAGTCAATAGAAAAATCATATGGATCAATATTGAATTAGCAACTTAAGGTATTCAATCCCTAATAGGACCAAATTTAATGAAATTGAATACATAACAGATATGTAGGCATTGAATACTCAGTTATTCAGACATAATTCCCATTTAAACCATTAGTAGGTATATTGGGATGCATCCTAATTTATGACCTTGAATTTTGGTAAGAGTTATCTTCCCTTTTCTTAATTAATGAAAAAAAATCAATTAAAAAAAATTTAGACAGTAAAAAAATTGTTTTCAATTGTCATACTATTTTTAATGTTTCAATGCATCTTTCCACCGCAGGATTTATTGATATTCAAATTATTTGAATTTTTATTTTGACAAAAAGCTTTTCCCCATAGACTTCAATGCCGTCTTTGTTAATTAACTACTGCTTAATTAATGACATTTTTAAAACTTTCTCACGGACAATCCTTTTTGATTATAAAATGCTTTAATATAATATCAAAGTATTATGTACTTGACAGACATTTAAGGGTAGAGAATTTGGTCCCATTAGGGATGGAAATCCTTAAATACATGTAATTCATAGAACCACACTGAGGCTGTCAATTGTACACTCTGACCTAATCTGTTCTTACCATATTTAGAGTTCTTAATTAAACTGCAATTCCTGATAACATTCTGCATTAAATATATCAAATTAAATACACTGATAATTAACACATAAACATATTATTTTTTTAATTATCGTACTAGTAATATCTGAAATGAGAGGGGGGATAACAAATTTCAAAGCACTTACCCTATTCATAGATCAGCATTAATAATCTTTGAAATTTTCCTTCATTGTGGCTGCACCATGGTAATATCTAATTGATCTTTAATCATTTCCTCATCCCATGGACATACTGGATACATTTGTAACTTTTAAAGGCTGGCATCTAGTTCAATATGGTGATGACATGTATTTCCAAAAGCATATTTCAGTTCTTCACTGTATTAATCCATATACTTTCAATGTCCCTCACAAACATTTTGTATTAAAATTTTGAACTGGTCTGAGAAGGCGCACAAATCCTGACTGGCTCTCCTCATTGGATACTGCCCCACTTTAAGTAACAGTGGGGGACACAACAGGTTGTTTAGGTAGAGGAACGCATTTTCAAATTGATGGGAATATGAAGATTAGAAGCTCAAGAAATTAAGATATTCCTGCCTGGTCCCCAATCATTTGTGATGCTATCATCAGGAAGTGTTAACACTTAACACATGGTCAATTTGTAATAAAGCTAGCTTGGGAAAGCTTGGACCACATAGAGTGTCGAAGTATTGTATTTCCTCATGTGAGCCTCACGTGAGGAATTGAGACTTGTAATTCTTTGGTTTTGGTTCTATTTGTAATACTGAATTTTGACTATGTCCAATTTCCTCACCTCTTACTCACCTCTTACTCACGTGAGAAAACTGAACTTAGAAAAATCACTACCAATGCTATATCTTAAATAAGGCTGTTCTTAGGTGAGCAAATTGAATAGACTTTTGCTCATGAGCATTGAGGTGAGCATAATTTTGCACATGTGCATTTTGGTTAGCATTTTCCTCCCTAACAAGACTAACAATCTGCACATGAGCAAAATCCAATTTTACCTAATTTGCATACAATTCTTACTTGATTCTCATGTGAGTCTCATGAGCTGCTCATGAGCATTTGTTAGAATGTTTGGTACGGGTATATGAAAATGAACTTTAAACTAGAATTTCACATCCAATTTTTTCTCAGCCGTCTGCATCGAATACCTTATATCGCGACTACCAATGAGTACCTCGCAGTTATCTAACTTACTACCGCTCTTTTGCGGGGGAGTCAAAAAAAGTCTAAATTTCTGGGGGCAAATGACATTGTTTACAGTAGTGACAATCGAATGATTCGAACAATTTAATGCCGAAATCACGATGTTTTGCCAGATATTGAACTCCAAATAGTAGATTGTCAAATAAGGAAAGTTAAGAATATTTTATCTGCTTAAAAATGTGACGATTTTCAATGAAAATTTAACGAGAAGAGTCCGCTTAATTAAAAATATCGTTAAAAATGTGACAATTTAGGATTGGCTCCTCTCAAAAATATATTAGGCTGGTTCAGCGATTGTTTAGCAAGGTATTCCATCAGGATTTTTTATTTATCTGTCCTCATAAATGCTACAATGATCGATCTTGCATTGTATTGAATAGCACATTGCCCCCACCCAACAGACAATTCCTACCTCCTTCGCAAAAGAGTTCCGCTAAGTTAAGTAATCGCGATATCAAGTATTGTACCCACCCATTTCATCGTCCATCACTGAATATTTTTTATTGTAACAGATTGAAATGTCGTAAGCTGCATATTTCCAATCTTGTCAGTTAATGTTCCGCGGTCTTACATACACGATGAATTGTCTCTAGCATTTAATTAAGAATAATATATATATACATACACAGTGTATCTAGCATTAATTAAATATAATATATACATACACAGTGTATCTAGCATTAATTAGATATAATATATACATACACAGTGTATCTAGCATTAATTAGATATAATATATACATACACAGTGTATCTAGCATTAATTAGATATAATATATACATACACAGTGTCTCTAGCATTAATTAGATATAATATATACATACACAGTGTATCTAGCATTAATTAGATATAATATATACATACACAGTGTATCTAGCATTAATTAAATATAATATATACATACACAGTGTATCTAGCATTAATTAATATAATATATACATACACAGTGTATCTAGCATTAATTAGATATAATATATACATACACAGTGTATCTAGCATTAATTAGATATAATATATACATACACAGTGTATCTAGCATTAATTAAATATAATATATACATACACAGTGTCTCTAGCATTAATTAGATATAATATATACATACACAGTGTCTCTAGCATTAATTAGATATAATATATACATACACAGTGTATCTAGCATTAATTAACTATAATATATACATACACAGTGTCTCTAGCATTTAATTAGATATAATATATACATACACAGTGTATCTAGCATTAATTAGATATAATATATACATACACAGTGTATCTAGCATTAATTAGATATAATATATACATACACAGTGTATCTAGCATTAATTAGATATAATATATACATACACAGTGTATCTAGTATTAATTAAATATAATATATACATACACAGTGTATCTAGCATTAATTAAATATAATATATACATACACAGTGTATCTAGCATTTAATAAGCAGGAAATTCTGACAGAAACAGGAAGAAATTGATAAAAACCTTCTGTAAAAGGAAATGTTTAACAATGTTTAATATCTACAAGTTAGAATTGACTTTAATGCACACAAACATTGTAATAAATGTTTCCTTATATAATGAAAAAGGTTACAGCTTAGTCATGTTAGTAGAGGTTCTTGAAGGTATGAATACCAAATTATTAAGATTAGGAAGAAATCATCACTATTGTAATAACCTAAGCATGTTCAGTAAACCTGATTAATTTGTTCTTAACCATAACATCTGATATCATGAATATGGTAATTGTTCAAGCAAAGATAAAATTGAGTGTCTGAACACAAATAATCTTTATTTTACATTAATGTTTTGCATGCTATCAAACTCTAAGGTCAAGGTCAAAAATATTTATAGCCTTGGAATGGTCTTGTCACAATGAATGCCCATGTGACAAATGAAAGCCCTTGCACCAACTGTTCAAAAGTATTTAAAGTTTAATATTTGTTTGCAAATTTGGGTAAAATTCCAAGGTCAAGAGGTCAAATTTGGTGGTACCCAAAGAAAGGTCTTGTCACAAGGAATACACCTGTGAAATATGAAAGCCATATAGCTTAACTCACTCAAAAGTTGTGAGCAAGGTTAAAATTTTTGTAGACAAACAGACAGATGGACAGGGCAAAAACTATATACCCCTGAATATTCAATTACGGGGGGCAAGAAGTGTTTTAGACTTCCATCTCACTTTGATATATCCATGGTATTTGATTTATTGTTGTTTGAGAATGAGATACTTGAGTGTAACTGTTGTACAGAATGTTTTTGATTTTAGCAAATAATTTAATTTTAGTTGTAACAGGTCATATGATTGGAAAAAAGATTTAATCTATTTTGTATAACATAAGTTGCCTATGTCATGATGAGTTACGTCAAAAAAATTATTACGTTGCTAGACATTACTTTTAAAATATGCTCAATTTGAAGCCTTTTCTGGAGGAAAAAATGTCTCATTGTCTACACTGAAATTAAATTATAAGGAATGAAGCTTAATTTTATTTCAACTTATGTTATGTATATGATATAATAACATAACTAGGGGCAGTTCATGCTTTTTTATAAACTGCAAAGCGTTTTATAAAGCATAAACTAGCTACCCCTATTTATGTTATGTCGTATAACATAAGTTTCATTCCTTAACAGTCAGGGGCATAACTCAAACAAGTTATAAAAAAAATAACTTAAATAAGTTATTTTACATTATTTCACACACACAATTTTTTTTTGAAAAATAACTTATTTTTTTATCCTACTTGGACATTGATTTCTTGGAAATTTCGTGTTTCCTGCCAATTTGCATTGCATTTTGGGATTCCATTATGTAATACTAGATGAAGTTCACTGACTCCAATGGAGAATTGGTGAGGAGGTGGAGATGAACAGCATTTTACTCCTTATTTTGTGGTTTTATCCACATGCTGTATATGTCCAATTTTAATCATTAAATAAAAAAAATTCCCCACTTTTCCCAAGACTTTGAACACTTTTCCTGCATTGAGCAAGGTTTATATTTAGTCAAACATTTGTTTTTGTCTTGGTGCACGAGCAAAATCCTTTAGTGCACGGGGTGTGAAGTTAGGGAGGAATGACACAAAATAACTTAAATAAGTTATTTATTTATTGAAGCTATTTTGGAAAAATAACGTGTTTGAGTTATTGAGGTTGGGAAAAAGTAGGTCATAGCAAAGAGAAGTAACTCATTAAGACAAAAAAATAACTCATTTGTAATGAGTTATTTTTGAAAATAACTTGTTTAAGTTATGCCCCTGACTGCTTAAATACTATATACAGGGAAATATTCACCACCGTTTGATTTTCACCCCTTTGGCCCTCTAAAACGGGGCGAATTCAAATTACACCTTATAATTTTTTAAACAGAACTATGACTGGGTGAATTTAAAACGGGGAAAAAATGTTCACAGGTTCAAAAGGGAGAAAATAACCCTTTATACAGTAATTAATCAAAATACTAAACGTAGTACTATAATCACGTTTTAAATTAATTCATGAGGACTTTATTTTTCGGTAATGTAAAATAAAATTTTCAGCGAAAAGAAAACGCTCGCTTTGATAAAAAATAGCCATATATTGTTTATGTACAATAATATTATTACAATAAACATTATAAGAACTTATTATTTGTATCATTACTTTATATAAAGATTTAACTTTGGTAAATTACAAAATCTAAGTCAATTGCGTTAAAAAGATATCACATTTTAATTTAGATATCCCAATTTTCTTTCATGATTGATATACAAAAGATTTAAATAACACATTACGTTTTGAAGATTTATTTTTTAGATGAAATTTGAGGTGTCTTCGTCAAACGTTGAAAACTTGAAATCAAATGTATTATCTGTTTCCCAGTGTGTTGTCTTAATTTTGTATTTTTCAAAAATATATTATTTTGATCAGTTACGCCATATATGGCTTTAAGATTATATAGAGCAGTAAACACAATTTGTGAAAATTTTATATCGCTACTCAAGAGTAAATGATGTCTCGCTAAAATAAGGTGTCGCAAAAATTAAGTGATCTACATTAGTTGTTACAGCTAATTGATTGGGTGTTGTTTTCCATTCAGGAATTTTGGACTTATCTGGAGACTTCACACCGGATTATTTAAGGGGGCCGACTATAGTTTCCATTGCGCAATATTTCGCGCATCATAGTAAAATGAAGCGTATTTACTGTTTTAATACAACTTTTTTCACTTAATTATTAAAATTAAACAAAATTAAGAAATTATAGGTATAAAAATGTAATTACAATTTGATATAACTGATTTTTTAACCGATTTTGCAATGGATAGGTAGGTTGACGTCGTTGAAGTGTGTTTCTGACGTTATGATAATCTGTAGCTCTTAAAGAAAGGGGTAATAAAAATATTATTAAAGAAAAAGTAATAAACATAAGCTCTTGAAATTTAAAACATAGAAATTTGAGAATGTTTCCAATATTTTTATTATGTTTTCATGTGAATCCATTGTGTACGTCATATTTTGTAATACTCTATAAAAATAGTAAAATTTGCTATTTTTAGCTCTACTGGTCAGAGACCAGAAGAGCTTATGCGATAGTAATGCGTCCGGCGTCCGTCCGTCTGTCTGTCTAGCTGTCTGTCTGTCCGTCTGTCTGTCCGTCTGTCTGTAAACAATTTTTCAAAACGCTACTCCTCCTACAATTTTAGTCTGATTTCAATATTACTTGGCACACAAGTAGACTACATTAACATACATAGAATAGTGCATCGGTTTTTGATTTCGATGAACGGTGTTGCCATGGTTACTAAAAATAGAATTTTCTGTGAAATTCCTTAAAAACGCTACTCCTTCTACAGTTTTGGTCTGATTTCAATATAACTTGGCACACAAGTAGACTACACTAAGATACATAGAATAGTGCATCGGTTTTTAATTTTGATGAACGATGTTGCCATGGTTACTAAAAATAGAATTTTCTGTGAAATTCCTTAAAAACGCTACTCCTTCTACAGTTTTGGTCTGATTTCAATATAACTTGGCACACAAGTAGACTACACTAAGATACATAGAATAGTGCATCGGTTTTTAATTTTGATGAACGATGTTGCCATGGTTACTAAAAATAGAATTTTCTGTGAAATTCCTTAAAAACGCTACTCCTTCTACAGTTTTGGTCTGATTTCAATATAACTTGGCACACAAGTAGACTACACTAAGATACATAGAATAGTGCATCGGTTTTTAATTTTGATGAACGATGTTGCCATGGTTACTAAAAATAGAATTTTCTGTGAAATTCCTTAAAAACGCTACTCCTTCTACAGTTTTGGTCTGATTTCAATATAACTTGGCACACAAGTAGACTACACTAAGATACATAGAATAGTGCATCGGTTTTTGATTTCGATGAATGGTGTTGCCATGGTTACTAAAAAAAGAATTTTCTGTGAAATTCCTTAAAAACGCTACTCCTTCTACAGTTTTGGTCTGATTTCAATATAACTTGGCACACAAGTAGACTACACTAAGATACATAGAATAGTGCATCGGTTTTTGATTTCGATGAACGGTGTTGCCATGGTTACTAAAAATAGAATTTTCTGTGAAATTCCTTAAAAACGCTACTCCTTCTACAGTTTTGGTCTGATTTCAATATAACTTGGCACACAAGTAGACTACACTAAGATACATAAAATAGTGCATCGGTTTTTAATTTCGATGAATGGTGTTGCCATGGTTACTATAAATAGAATTTTCTGTGAAATTCCTTAAAAACGCTACTCCTTCTACAGTTTTGGTCTGATTTCAATATAACTTGGCACACAAGTAGACTACACTAAGATACATAGAATAGTGCATTGGTTTTTAATTTCGATGAACGTAGTTGCCATGGTTACTAAAAATAGAATTTTCTGTGAAATTCTTTAAAAACGCTACTCCTTCTACAGTTTTGGTCTGATTTCAATATAACTTGGCACACAAGTAGACTACACTAAGATACATAGAATAGTGCATCGGTTTCTGATTTCGATTAAAGGTATTACCATGGTTACTAAAAATAGAATTTTCTGTGAAATTCCTTAAAAACGCTACTCCTTCTACAGTTCTAGTTTGATTTCAAAATAAGTTGGCACACAAGTAGACTACACAAAGATACATAAAATAGTGCAATGGTTTTTGATAAGTACAAACCAGTAGAGCTACAGTCTCGACAGAGACTTCTGGTTTTGCATTTTGAGATGCCCCCTCTGGTAACAAGACGGTAGAATTTTGTGTTTCTTACATATATTGTATATTATATTATTACTCATCAAATATTATAGTTTGAACAAAATGTCTATTGTAGTATTTGTATAATTTGCTTTAAAGTGCTAAAAATTGGCATTTTCCTATATAATCCTATAGTAAATGTACCCGTATTTTGAGACGGTCCCTCAAAAATACCTGGACGGTAGATTTCCCCCAAACTTTGCATGTACACTGAAGTTAATGTAAGTTATATATGGTATGAACATGAAGAGTTTCGCTATTGTAGTTTTCACACAATAAAACTATAGTCGGCCCCCTTGAGTGAAATGCTGTAAATTTGACCAATGGGAAATAAAACTGAAGCAGTAGCAGTGGTGGATCCAGAAATCTTGAAAAGGGGGTGTACGACCAGTTTTGGGTCAGGGTAGGGGTCCTCAACCACACCAAAAAACCACTGATTTATCCAATTTTGTGTATTTTTTGGACACAAAACTGGCCCCCCTCTAAATCCGCCAGTGCATAAGGGATCTTTATGCATGTAATTATTATCCTTCCAGTGTCTACTGTTAATCAGTGAAGGTTGTGATGCAGTGAAAGCACTTGATGAAGGAACAATCACTATCTGCATTTTTATCATGTTAGGTTTTACCCTGCACAGTCTTATATTTCTAGTGTCAGATTTACCCTTGGCTTACTCAATGGGGCCTCACAATAAAACCAGGGAAATAATACAAAGCTGTTAATTTGTAAAATTAAGAAACCATCTTTGTTTAATTCACAGGTCTTGGTGTAGACGGTAACATCCGGGCGGTTCCCACTGATAACAGCAGTGCTGATGGGATATGTGTCTCCCTGGTACAGCTCACCCTCACTGAGAATGGGGGCATGGTACTGGCCCCAACCAACCTTGACCTCAGCTGTACTATAAATAGCGAGGACCTCACGGGGGAAATCAACCTCATAAGTGGTGAGTAGACGGTATGATTAACATTGGGGTCTCATGGGGGAATTAACCTCATAAGTGGTGAGTAGACTGTATGATTAACAGTTTGGGGACCTCATAGAGGGAACTGATCTCATAAGTGAAGAGTAGACTGTACTTAAAATAGCGAGGACCTCACAGGGGGAAATCAACCTCATTTCTTATCAAATTATTTTACATCAAACTGTAGCTTGTATGAGCTCAGTGATATGAATGTTGTAAAAGAGAAGGTTATTTTTAGGTGTCCCTATAGAGATAGCAGACAGGACCCTTAGGATTTACCAGGGAGGTGTCCCAAGCAGAAAGTTACCCCCTACCCCAGGGATCACTGTCAAGTCCTCACCCCCACCTAAACCAAAGAGAGAAGGAGAGATAATACTGGTAAGTTATACAGTGAGCTTCAACCAAATGATAATCTAACATATAATGTCTATATAATTGTGAATTATCATTTAACATGGATCTTGACCCAATCTATCTTATGTCAAAAATGCCACATATAGGGTATTTAATAAATTATTAAATCAACAGGCTCGACAAGCTATGTATAGTAAGAACAAGACCCATCTTAGGATCAAACTTACCTCAGCTCTGCATGGATACATGGACATGGACAAAATTTTTCATTGCGAAATTCCATTGTATGACATTGAACCAGACAGAGAGGCTTGATAAGTTAAATGTCTCTGTTTTGGGAGAAGTGATGTTTTAATTGCAAAGCGCTTTCTGTCAGAGTAAATCTACTTCCGTTCGCGATCCAGTGCCACTAAGCAAGTTGGATAACTCCTCTGGTTTTTAGCTCACCTGAGCCGAAGGCTCAAGTGAGCTTTTCTGATCACATTTTGTCCGTCGTCCATCTGTCCGTCCGTCTGTCCAGCTGTCCGTCTGTCCGTCCGTCCGTCCGTCTGTAAACTTTTCACATTTTCGACTTCTTCTCAAGAACCACTGGGCCAATTTCGACCAAACTTGGTACAAAGCATCCTTGGGTGAAGGGGAATTTAAATTGTTAAAATGAAGGGACATATCCCCTCGCAAGGGGAGATAATTAAGAAAAGACAAAAATAGGGTTGGGTCATTAAAAAATCTTCTTCTCAAGAACCACTGGGCCAGTAAAGCTGAAACTTATGTGTGAGCATCCTGGGGTAGTGTAGATTCTAAATTGTTCAAATCATGACCCCCGGGGATAGGGCGGGGCCACAATGGGGAATCAAAGTTTTACATAGAAATATAAAGGAAAAATCTTTCAAAATCTTCTTCTCAAGAACCACTGGGCCAGTAAAGCTGAAACTTATGTGAAATCATCCTAGGGTAGTGTAGATTCTAAATTGTTCAAATCATGACCCCTGGGGGAAGGGAGGGGCCACAATGGGGAATCAAAGTTTTACATAGAAATATATAGGAAAAATCTTTGAAAATCTTCTTCTCAAGAACCACTGGGCCAGTAAAGCTGAAACTTATGTGAAAGCATCCTGGGGTAGTGTAGATTCTAAATTGTTCAAATCATGACCCCCGGGGGCTGGGCGGGGCCACAATGTGGAATCAATGTTTTACATAGAAATATATAGGAAAAATCTTTGAAAATCTTCTTCTCAAGAACCACTGGGTCAAAAAAGCTGAAACTTATGTGGAAGCATTCTAGGGTAGTGTAGATTATAAATTGTTCAAATCATGACCCCCAGGGGTAGGGCGGGGCCACAATGTGAAATCAAAGATTTACATAGTAATATAAAGGAAAAATCTTTGAAAATCTTCTTCTCAAGAACCCTGGGCCAGAAAAGCTGAAACTTATGTGGAAGCATCCTGGGGTAGTGTAGATTCTAAATTGTTCAAATCATGACCCCCAGGGGTAGGGCGGGGCCACAATGGGGAATCAAATTTTTACATAGAAATATAAAGGAAAAATCTTTGAAAATCTTCTTCTCAAGAACCACTGGGCCAGTAAAGCTGAAACTTATGTGAAAGCATCCTGGGGTAGTGTAGATTTTAAATTGTTCAAATCATGACCCCCGGGGGTTGGGCGGGGCCACAATGGGGAATCAATGTTTTACATAGAAATATATAGGAAAAATCTTTTAAAATCTTCTTCTCAAGAACCACTGGGCCAGAAAAGCTGAAACTTATGTGGAAGCATCCTGGGGTAGTGTAGATTCAAAATTGTTCAAATCATGACCCCCGGGGGTTGAGCGGGGCCACAATGTGGGTTCAATGTTTTACATAGAAATATGTAGAAAAAATCTGAAAATCAAAGCTGAAACTTATATGGAAGCATACTGGGGTAGTGTAGATTTCAAATTGTTTAAATTAAGATCAGTGGGGTAGGGTGGGGTCACAATATGTATTACAAGGGGGAAATCTGGTAAAGAACAGAATGGCCAAAGCTTCTCAGGTGAGCTATGTGGCCCATGGGCCTCTTGTTCTAAAAATAAGCAACTGGAAATCCCTGACTCTTTTTCAACTATTTAAGTGTAGTACGTGCACTGAGTTACGTGCAGTTCTAATAATAGGAGTTAATTAGTAGGTCAAGATATGCATGTACATTGTATGAAAACCCACCGTTAGTAGATAAGGTCTGTTCTTGTCATGCTTATCTCTACATTGTAGTTCATTTAAAATCGTGTCGGCATTCATTACATGTTTACCATGTAGCTAACGATTGCTGAATCTATGGCGCAAATCAAAAACGGTGTATTTATATGTCATGTAATTAGAGCATGGGGTGGCTGTGTTTTCAACAAATCCCCTCAAATAGGAAAACTAATTTCTCAGAATAATGTGCTTTAAAATTGTGTTTGCATGCAGTGCGCAAGACACAGAGAAAAATGCAAAAATTTTAATTAAACTTTCTTAGCAATGGACAGGAATGACCCGGATGAAATTGTAAGCAAATGATGTACACGGTGATACTTAATGTATTAGGAAACTAGGTATAAATAGTTTAATTATGTAAAGATGTGGGAGTGTTGCCGATTTGACTCCTTAGCAACTTGAGGACTACATAAAACACAGAATAACCTGCATGAAGATACTAGACATAGTATATATAAATACTGGAGATTAATATACCGTACATAAAACAGAATAACCTGCATGAAGATACTAGACATAGTATATAAATACTGGAGATTAATATACCGTACATAAAACAGAATAACCTGCATGAAGATACTAGACATAGTATATATAAATACTGGAGATTAATATACCATATTTTCTTTCCTGGGCTGTTGAATTATTTATCATGGAAATAGCAGAAAAATTACTGGTAATTATTTTCAGTATTCCTTTTCAATTTACACAACAGTGTTATGGATATTTTTCTCCCTCTCAACATATTTTATGTCATAGCTAAAAGCATACATAAACAGGTATTATAATTGTGTAAAGCATCAAAAGTCCGAAAAAAAAAATTCTGATTTAGAAGCATTGTAAAGTATTTCAACAATAATTCAAGCAAACTTTGGATTTTCTCTTGTTTTTCTGAAGGAAGGAGAAAAAGAGAAGGAAAAGACACCAGTGCCGTTCATAGACCCTGAACTTCTGATCAACATCAAATCAACAGACAAGGTTAGAGTATTAGAATCATAGACCCTGAACTTCTGATCAACATCAAATCAACAGACAAGGTCAGAGTATTAGAATTAAAGACCCTGAACTTCTGATCAACATCAAATCAACAGACAAGGTTAGAGTATTAGAATTATAGACCCTGAACTTCTGATCAATATCAAATCAACATACAAGGTATAAAGAGTATTAGAATCATAGACCCTGAACTTCTGATCAACATCAAATCAACACACAAGGTTAGAGTATTAGAATTATAGACCCTGAACTTCTGATCGACATCAAATCAACACACAAGGTGAGAGTATTAGAATTATAGACCCTGAACTTGTGATCAACATCAAATCAACAGACAAGGTGAGAGTATTAGAATCATAGATCCTGAACTTCTGATCAACATCAAATCAACAGACAAGCTTTAAGTATTAGAGTTACAGACCCCTGAACTTCTGATCAACATCAAATCAACAGAGAAGGTGAGAGTATTAGAATTACAGACCCTGAACTTCTGATCAACATCAAATCAACAGACAAGGTTAGAGTATTAGAATCATAGACCCTGAACTTCTGATCAACATCAAATCAACAGACAAGGTGAGAGTATTAGAATTATAGACCCTGAACTTCTGATCAACATCAAATCAACACACAACGTGAGAATATTAGAATTATAGACCCTGAACTTCTGATCAACATCAAATCAACAGACAAGGTTAGAGTATTAGAATCATAGACCCTGAACTTCTGATCAACATCAAATCAACACACAAGGTTAGAGTATTAGAATTATAGACCCTGAACTTCTGATCAACATCAAATCAACAGACAAGGTGAGAGTATTAGAATTATAGACCCTGAACTTCTGATCAACATCAAATCAACAGACAAGGTGAGAGTATTAGAATCATAGACCCTGAACTTCTGATCAACATCAAATCAACAGACAAGGTTAGAGTATTAGAATTATAGACCCTGAACTTCTGATCAACATCAAATCAGCAGATGTTTAGATTTTTATAATTTTAGACCTGAAGATTCTGATCAAGATTTTGTAATCAACATGTGTTAACTGTTTGATTTGTAATGTATAGACCTATCCCCTGAGTTTTGTGATGATGTTTCTAACTGTTTGATTTCTAGCTGGCAGACCTGGAAGCTTTTATAAGGACAAATTTCTAACATTGATTTGATTTACTATTTACCTGGCCCAGTTTTGATGATGTTTCTAACTTGTTTGATTTTCTAGCTGGCATCAATTTATCAGAATAACAGATTATGTTTTGTGATGATGTTTCTAACTGTTTGATTTTCTAGCTGGCAGACCTGGCCGCGAGTTTTGTGATGATGTTTCTAACTTGTTTAATTTTCTAGCTGGCAGACTTGGCCGCGAGCTTTCTGACCAAACAGATCAACCAGTATACAGACACCAAACTGTCGTCAGCAATCACCGACCAAATCTTCTCCTTCCTACAGGTTTGTCTTATGTCCTCTTTGTATGTGTAATACTGAACTGTTTAATACAGAAGTATTACTGTATAGAATTACAAGGTTACAGTGAAGTAATTTTCATTCGTACTTTCAAACTTATTATCAAGTCATTGTACATTTCAAATTATGTTTATAACGAATTGAAATTCAAAGACTACAAGAGCTTATGCAATTGTAAGATGTCTGTCTGCAAACATTTTTTTAGAACCCTACTCCTCCTATAGTTTAGGTCCTATTTCAGTGTAATGTCATGATACACAAGTACTCTATACTCTCAGTATAACCAGTAGAGCTACAGTCTTGTAGAGACTTCTTGGTTAATGTAAATCGATCAGACAACCTGATGTTTGTTGTAACTGTATTGAAGTGCTCTTTTGACACAGGAGGTAGCGGGTTACCAGCGCGCCGTGATAGTGGCATACATCACCGAGATATCTCAGAGTCTCGAAGAGATGCCCGATGTTGAGCGAGATCGACCGCTTCACAAATCCGTCAGACTGCTAGTGGAACTACTCAGACAAATCATGGTAAGATATACTGCTGACACAAACCATTAGGTCAGACTGCTAGTGGAACTACTCAGACAAATCATGGTAAGATTTCAAATACTGTTTATCACAATTAATATGTCAGACTGCTAGTGGAGCTTAGGCAAATATGGTAAGATATACTGTCACAAACCATTTGTCAGACTGCTAGTGGAACTACCAGGCAAATCATGGTCCTATTTACAGTGTAAACATGATTTACCGTCAGACTGCTAGTGGAACTACTCAGTCAAATCATTGGTAAGAACGCTTCACAAACCATTTCAGTACTGACTAGTGGAATCTGTTCAGACAAATGTTTGTAAGATAACTGTACACAAACCAATGCTGTCAGACACTTAATTGGTTACTCAGGTCACCAGGTAAATATAGTGCATACATCAAACCATCCGTAGACTACTAGTAAGAACTGTTTTCAGACAAATCATGGTAAGATATACTGCTTCACAAACCATCTGTCAGACTGCTAGTGGAACTTCTCAGACAAATCATGGTAAGATATACTGCTTCACAAACCATCCGTCAGACTGCTAGTGGAACTACTCAGACAAATCATGGTAAGATATACTAATTCACAAACCATTGTCAGACTGCTAGTGGAACTACTCAACAAATCATAAAATAAGATATACTGCTTCACAAACCATCTGTCAGACTGCTAGTGGAACTACTAACAAATCATGGTTAGTGTCCTTTTATACTCAGTCATACAATTCAGTAAATGGACATATGATTTAACAACAGTGTTTAGTAGATCAAAAGAAAATTTTTGTCATTAATCATGAAAATGAAACATATTTTGCATTTTTCCAACCTTATTACCTAAATATACTTTCTCAGTGTTGTTTGACTAAACAAGGACATGTAGATCTCTATTTGTTTTTATATCGTGATAGTGGCGTACATCACCGAGATAACTGTCCCTCGAGGAGATGTTCTTAGTCTGAACGAGATCGACCGCTTCACAAACCGTTGTCAGACTGCTAGTGGAACCTACTCAGACAAATCATGGTAAGATATACTGCTTCACAAACCGTCTGTCAGACTGCTAGTGGAACTACTCAGGCAATCATCATACTTGTCATCAAAACAGTTGAATATACTAGTCACAAAATTGGGAAAAACAAACGTTTTTCATTCAGACTGCTAGTGGAACTACTCAAGCAAATCATGGTAACACTCTTATACTCAGTCATACAATGGTCATCATCATGATAACAACATGTGTTTATCATCATAAGTTTGTATTAATGAATAATGAATAAATTTGTTTTAATTATTTCTTTGATGCAGGACCCCCTGTCTCATGTTGTGTTGAGCCTACAACTGTTGCGGACATTCAGCCATTTTTCTGATAACCTGGTTGTCATGGTGAACTGTCAGGCCGCGCCAGCAGTGTTGGGTTGTATGGCCGTTTATCTGGACGTCACGGAGATCCAACAGTACGGGCTGGACATACTGGCCAGAATAGCCAGCTACCGACCCAGACTGGCAGAAAAAGTAACTCAACAAATCTCTAAAAAAATAGCTACCTGCCGACCCAAACACGCCAAAAAAGAAACCCAAATACTGTATACAGGGTTATTTTTCGCTTCGTGTTATTTCCGCCCTTTTGAACTTGTGAACAATTTTGCCCTTTTTGAATTCACCCAGGCATGGTTCTGTTTAAGAAATTATTAGCTGTAATTTGAATTCGCCCCATTCTAAATTCGCCCAATCAAGAAGAGGGAGAAAGGGGCAAAAAAAAAAACGGGGGCTAAAATCTCCCTGTATACAGTAATCTCTAAAAGTAACCACCTACCAACCCAAACACGCCAAAAAAATAACCCAACAATTCTCAAAAAATAGCTACCTACTGCCCAAAACAAGGCAAAAAAGTAACTCAACAAATCTTGAAAAATTGCTACCTACTACCCGTAACACAGCGAAAAAGTAACTCAATAATTCTCCAAAAATAGCTTCCTACTGCCCCAATTATGCTAAAAATGAAACACAACAATTCTCTTAAAATAGCCACATATTTGGTTATCTTGATAACTTGTGCTTCAGAAAGACCACTTTGGATTAATATGTTTTTAGGCCAACTGAGTAAACTCAGATGACCTATTGCTATCTGTTTTTGTCTGTCATCATGCATCATGCAAAATTTGTGAATTTCATGTTCCTTGCCTGCCCTGGGACCTGAGGGTCAGGATAAAAACCACTAAAATTAATGCAATCTTTAAAAATCTTCTTGTTTACTCCTGGACATCAAGCAGTCAAACTGTTGGTGTGATTGTAATCAGCATTAAGCCCTCTACCACAATTATGAAATTCATGGCATCAGGGTCAGGGGTTCTAGTGTTAGAGACGATCCTTTGATATATATTTGTATGATATGACCTCTATTTGACCTTGTCGTAGACTTATGTTTACCCTTTGCCCTCTATTTGACCTTGTAGATTCCCTTGAGAGAGACGGCCCTAGAGATGATCCTTCGATCTATTTATGTATGATTTGCCCTTTATTTGACCTTGTAGATTCCCTTGAGAGAGACGGCCCTAGAAATGATCCTTCGATCTATTTATTACCCTTTATTTGACCTTGTAGATTCCCGGCTGAGAGAGACGGCCCTAGAGATGATCTGACCTGTATGCCTTCATTTGACCTTGTAGATCCCCTGAGAGAGACGGCCCTAGAGATTCCTTCTCCTTATGTATTTGACCTCTATTTGACCTTGTAGATTCCCCTGAGAGAGACGGCCCTAGAGATGATCCTTCGATCTATTCAGCGTCATCAGAAGAGCATCCTTATTGTGCCCCCCGGCTGTAGGACGCTGGTCAATCTCACCTGGTCAATTCAGAAAATCTCAGACAACTTCCTCTCCTCAGGTAAGACCTTTATTGTGACCAGGTAAACTCAATCTCTAAAACAGGTAAACAGGTCAATCTCTAGAGAACAGGTAAACAGGTCAATCTCAAACAGGTAAACAGGTCAATCTTTAAAACAGGTCAGGTCAATCTCTAGATACAGGTAAACCAGGTCAATCCAAAACAGGTAAACAGGTCAATCTCTTCAAAACAGGTAAACAGGTCAATCTCCCAGGTAAACAGGTCAATCTTTAATACAGGTAAACAGGTCAATCTCTAATACAGGTAAACAGGTCAATCTCTAATACAGGTAAACAGGTCAATCTCCAAAACAGGTAAACAGGTCAATCTCTAATACAGGTAAACAGGTCAATCTCTAATACAGGTAAACAGGTCAATCTCCAAAACAGGTAAACAGGTCAATCTCCAAAACAGGTAAACAGGTCAATCTCTAATACAGGTAAACAGGTCAATCTCTAATACAGGTAAACAGGTCAATCTCTTATACAGGTAAACAGGTCAATCTCTAATACAGGTAAACAGGTCAATCTCTAATAAGGTTAACTGGACAGGTTAATTTCCAAAATAGGAAAACAAATCTCTTTGAAAGCAAACAGGAAAATCATGGTCAGATTTTTATTTACTGAAAGGGACAATACAGAGAAGCAGTGATTGTTTAAGGCAAGATCAATTTCTTACATGGTTAAACTCAATAAATTTAATCTGTTAATGAATCTTTAATACAGATAAACAGTCAATCTTTTAAGGTTTTAAGCAAAATAGGAAAATCTCCAAAGGACAGATATTATTTTAATGCAATCTTGTTTTGTGGATCTTTTTCATTGGGCAGATTTTTATTTACTGTGTAGGGACAATACATAGCAAGCATATTGTTTTGGCATTGTTAGCGATGGATCTTGATGCTGTAGCGAGATACGATGTGTTACTGTGACACATCTATTATAGTATTAGGATATTAATCTTTTCTTTTTTTGGTCAACAGACGTGGAATTTTCACCGGAGGTCGGGGAAGCTGTAGAGAGATACGACGCGTTACTGAGACACATCTTCCAGCACGCTGTCCCTGTGATCCAGTCCGTACTACAGGAATACCCGAACAACCTGGACGTGAAGACCGAGGGTCGACGATTCCTGTACAACTACTCTAAAATGACACAGTTCACGTAGGCCTGATTAAAATTGTCAATAAAATATGTTCTAATTACAAACAGACAGTTATATATTAATTGAAAGAAATTTCTCTTTTTATGAGGAAAGTTTAAGAAGAGCATATGAAACTTTGAAAACATTATTCTAACTTTAACTTTTTTCTCTCTTTTATTTTAATCAAAAAGCAAAAATGGTCAAACTTTGAAAATATTTATCTAATATATATTCACTTTTTTTCCTAAAGGGCAAAAATGGTCAAACTTTGAAAATATTTATCTAATATTAACTTTTTTTTTCAAAAGGCAAAAGAAAAAGTTACAATCTCTGTCTAAGTCAACACAAGACGAGGAAAGTCAGGAGCTCACAGAGACGTTAACCACCCCCAAAATGTTTGTATCTAACGACCAGGAAGAGGAGCCCGCGGGAATTCTCAAAAAGACGGAAGAGAAAGGTTACATGGCTGCCCTGGATCGCAAAGTCCACTTTGCCGACAAAGAACCACTGGACTCCATGACCAGCTCAGAGGACGAATCTGACCTTGACCTTCAGACTACAGAGGTCAAGGCCAGGTTAGAGGTACAGGAGACTGTTATTCTGAGTGAGGAGGCTGCTGAAGCTCTGAGATTAAAATCTGTCGCAAGTCAGGAGGGTGTTCAAATGAGACGGAAGGAATCGGAAAAGGAGGAAACACGAGAGAGACGGTACACGTCGGAAATGAAAATTAACGTGAGTGGGAAGGGCCAGATCCAGGAGGTGGTCGCCAAGTGTGGTCAAACAGACATCACCATAGCAACCAACCCCACCCCTAGCAACCCAGTGTCCATATTTTGTCCTACGGTAAATTGTAGAGGTCATGTACGCAACTCAGAGCCCATTTCTCAACCTGACCCGATGTTTGATGCAAATGATATTCCAGCAGAGGAAAATCGATCTAAAGGAATTTTATCTAAAGACAATGAAGACACAAATAGAAATAATGATGGGAGTTCCACTCTTAATGAATGTCAGACAAATAAGCTAAGAGAATATGACAGGAAAGAGGATAGTGCTGTGTTAGATCCATCTCGGCAACAAAAATTAGACACAACAATTGCTCATTCTACAAACTCTCTGGACAAGAGTAACACTCAATCTTCAAACTCACAGGAAATGAGTAATTCAAACTCACAGGACAAGAGTAAGGCTCAGTCTTCAAACCCAACGGACATAAGTAATGCTCAATATCCAAACCCACAGGACATGAGTAACACTCAGTCTCTAAACTCACAAGACACAAATAAGACTCATTCTCTGATCTCACAGGATTCTACAGAGGAGGAAGATTATGTACCAATGGATTGGCCTCGCACTGATGGCCTCGGGACACAAGAGAACGGAGAGACTTGTGAAGAAGTCTGCTTGAGAGAGAAGTCAGGTCAGAAGTCGGGAGTGTTACGATACTCGCTGTCAGATGTGTCGTTATGTACCAAAGTCATCAGGCTACAGGTATTGGTGGGAAAAATAGATATTTTTAGCATTATTGTAACTACTGTAGATTTCTTATTTTTTGCAAGTACTTTTTATTGCAAATCATCAAATGGGCTCTTTAAGGTCAGATTGGGAGAATAAAAATTTGCAAATGGACGGTTGATCAATAGAATTTAAATGGATTTCAGCACTCTGAATATAAAAGCGAGTCATTTTATTTCGCTAGTGATGCTTATTGTGAAATTATGAGGAAATTAATTTGTTGAATATAATAAGGAATCTACAGTATTTGAATTTTAGTGTAATATGAAACAAACTGTACAGGTTTGCAGGAATCATATTTCTTATGATGCCTAAATGTTTTGGTTATCAGAATTACCTGAAAATAAGTGAACTTCATTATTTTTTTTGAAAAGACATTAAAAATTTCAAATTTTTTTTTCAAATATCTGTTTTAAACATTTTTTTTTCAATTTTAAGGTGACTCACCACATCAGCTCTTTGGTGTTTGAAGGTAAAGATGCTCAGGCTCTCTCTGTCATTGACAAACCCCTGCACAGTCTTTTAGAGGTCAGTGGGGCACCACAAGGGTTACATGAATATGTCAAATCTCAGTACAGTGACAGTAAAACCTTGATGGACCTTGATACAGCATTCCTCATCAGCATTATAGACGCCATTAGATACAGGTTAGTCCAATAAATGATAACATCAGATACAGGTTAGTCCAATAACTGATGCCATCATATACAGGTTAGTCCAATAACTGATGCCATCAGATACAGGTTAGTCCAATTACTGATACCAACATATACAGGTTAGTCCAAAAATGATGCCAACATATGTACAAGTATTTCAAATAACTGATACCAACATATACAGGTTAGTCCAATAACTGGTGTCATCAGATACAGGTTAGTCCAAAGCTGATGCCATCAGATACAGGTAAGTCCAATAACTGATGTCATCAGATACAGGTTAGTCCAATTAAATGCCATCAGATACAAGTTTTCAATAAGAAATGATACCAACATATACAGGTTTTCCAAAAACTGATGCCAGGAAAATGTAAATAACTGATGCCAACATATACAGGTTAGTCCAAAACTGATGGCAAAACCTGGGAACATTAAACAGGTTCAGTCAAATAATTGACATTTAAAATATAAAGGAAAGTCAAATCTTATTATAAATAATACAAAACAGGACCCATGTAAAAACACATGGAAGCATCTTTGGGTGTGGATTATTTTGTTTAAATCAATGAACTGTTCTTGTGCAATGGAATACAGGCCATGAAAGATACGGAGAAAAATTTGAAGAAAGTCTTCTTGAGAGACCCTGGTCAGAAGATGAAACTTATATTGAAACAGATGTCAGAGTGTGTGTTGTACCAAAGTCATCAGGCTACAGGTATTGGTGGGCCAAAACAGTTATCAATAGCATTATCCAACTATATAGCACAAGAACATTTCTGAAATTTTTTGCAAGCACTATTACACCACTGTAGTGCAAATCATCAAATGGAAGCATCTTTAAGGTACATTAAAAATTTGCAAATCATGGACGGTTCACAATAGAATTTAAATGGATTTCAGCACTTTCTGAAATATATAAAATTTGAGTTTTAAATCGCTAGTGATGCATGAAATTGGCCAGGAAATTAATTTGTTATATAATAAGAAATCTACATTATTTGAATTTTAGTGTAAATATGAAACAAACTGTACAGTTTGCAGGTGGAATCATTATGAATGCCAAATGTTTTGGTCACATCAGAATTACATGAAATATTTTTTTGGAAAAGGCATTAAAAAAGTCAATTTTTTTTTTCAAATATCTGTTTTAAACACTTTTTTTTCAATTTTAAGGTGACTCACCACATCAGCTCTTTGGTGTTTGAAGGTAAAGATGCTCAGGCTCTTGCTGTCATTGACAAACCCCTGCACAGTCTTTTAGAGGTCAGTGGGGCACCACAAGGGTTACAGGCATATGTCAAATCTCAGTACAGCGACAGTAAAACCTTGATGGACCTTGATACAGCTTTTCTCATCAGCATTATAGACGCAATTAGATACAGGTTAGTCCAATAAATGAAAACATCAGATTCAGGTTAGTCCAATTACTGATGCCATCGGATGCAAGTAGATGCCAACATATACAGGTAATTGTGAACCAGTTTTTATTCGCGTGCGAGAAATATCCGCCAGTACTGCGATCTACTTTAATTCCCGAGTATTAAACCCTGCGAACCATTCATTTTGCTAAGCATTTGTAGAGAATGTTTCCTCAGTCGCTGAAATTAATCATCGCAAATTGATTTTTAACTGACGAATTGAGAATGAAAAATGATGCGAATAATAGTTGGTTTACAGTAGTCCAAAAACTGATGCCATCACATACATGTACAAGTATTTCCTAACTGATGCCAACATATACAGGTTAGTCCAAAAATGATGGCAACATATACAGGTTAGTCCAATAACTGATGCCAACATATACAGGTTAGTCCAAAAATGGATTTTAAATGATGCCAACATATACAGGTTAGTCCAATAAATGATGGCAAAAGAAATATGAGATGCTTAAACACAGGTCAGTCAAATAATTGACATTTTTAAATTAAAGGGGAAATTACTCTTTTTATAAAGTAATACAATAAAAATGCCATGGTAAAACACCATGGAACTGGAACTCTTCTATATGCAATTTATAATTTTTTTTAAAGTAACTGTGTCCTATGTATTACAGTGTTGGTTAATTTTAACTGTTTCCGTGTTAACCGTGTCAAACCTTTTTAGGTCTCTCTTTCATGACCTTGTTCAGAAGAGTGTCCTTGAGGTTATGAACTGTATGTTTGGTAAATACAGCCTTGATGTCCTTAAGGTGGCCTTGACCTGTTTGACTTCAGTGTTCCAAAACCAGCATATCCTGCCACAGTTATCAGGTGTGTGTCTTACCATCCACAAATCTGTAGTCACAGCACAAGAGCAATCTGTAGTCACAGCACAAGAGCACTTTACATCTACCAATCTGTAGTCACAGCACAAGAGCACTTTACATCCAATCTGTAGTCACAGCACAAGAGCACTTTACATCCAACAATCTGTAGTCACAGCACAAGAGCACTTTACATCCAACAATCTGTAGTCACAGCACAAGAACAATCTGTAGTCACAGCACAAGAGCACTTTACATGCAGCAATCTGTAGTCACAGCACAAGAGCACATTTTACATCCACCAATCTGTAGTCATAACACAAGAGCACTTTACATCCACCAATCTGTAGTCACAGCACAAGAGCACTTTACATCCATCAATCTGTAGTCACAGCACAAGAGCACTTTACATCCATCAATCTGTAGTCACAGCACAAGAGCACTTTTCATCCACCAATCTGTAGTCACAGCACAAGAGTTCTTTACATGAACCAATTTGTAGTCACAGCACAAGAACAATCTGTTACAGTAGTAACAGCACAAGAGCACTTTGCATCCACCAATTTGAAGTCACAGCACAAGAACAATCTGTAGTCACAACACAAGAGCACTTTACACTTATCAATCTGTAGTCACAGCACAAGAGCACTTTACATCCAGCAATCTGTAGTCACAGCACAAGAGCACTTTACATCCACCAATCTGTAGTCACAGCACAAGAACAATCTGTAGTCACAGCACAAGAGCAATTTACATCCATCAATCTGTAGTCACAGCACAAGAGCACTTTACATCCATCAATCTGTAGTCACAGCACAAGAGCACTTTACATCCACCAATCTGTAGTCACAGCACAAGAATACTTTACATCCATCAATCTGTAGTCTCAGCACAAGACAGCACAAGAACACTTTACATCCACCAATCTGTAGTCACACCAATCTGTAGTCACAGCACAAGAGCACTTTGCATCCACCATCTGTAGTCACAGCACAAGAATAATCTGTAGTCACAACACAAGAGCACTTTACACCCATCAATCTGTAGTCACAGCACAAGAGCACTTTACATCCACCAATCTGTAGATAAAGCATAAGGGCACTTTACATCCACCAATCTGTAGTCACAGCACAAGAGCACTTTACATCCACCAATCTGTAGTCACAGCACAAGAGCACTTTACATCCACCAATCTGTAGTCACAGCACAAGAGCACTTTACATCCACCAATCTGTAGTCACAGCACAAGAGCACTTTACATCCACCAATCTGTAGTCACAGCACAAGAGCACTTTACATCCACCAATCTGTAGTCACAGCACAGGAGCACTTTACATCCACCAATCTGTAGTCACAGCACAAGAGCACATTTTACATCCACCAATCTGTAGCCACAGCACATGAACACTTTACATTTATTAAGAACTTTAAATTAATCTCTGTGTTTCTTTTTTCCATTGTTTTTTTTATGACAGAGTCTACATTTCTGAAGGAGGCAAAAGGGATTATATCAAAATTATCAGGTGTTTTACAAACAGACGTACCAGCAATACAGGAACTTCACAGGGTTGTGAGTGACATCACCCCCATAGAATGAAATGTCCCTCAACACCCTGACCGTCTGTAGAATAATACACCCATCTCTTCAGATCTTACATGACCCTCCACCCACCCATACACAAACTATAGTGGGTTAGAGGGTGTGTGTGAAGGAGACCATTCCAATGAGGTGTCTGAAACTAATTTGTTATCTATTTTTTTTTTTTTTTTTTTGGTGACTTCTACAAAACAGAACCTTTTGTGATTTAAATCACTTCAGGTCATGTATGAAAACAATAACATTTAATTAATATATAATAGTTTGTTAAGTTTGATAGAATGTTACGTTGAATAATTACGTTTTACTAAATGCATGAGGTGCCATAAATTATTTATATGCTAGGCAATAGTATTGCGTACTTATGAATTTAATTAATGGAATGACTCACTTTACTAAAAAAAAAATAACTGTTATATTACAAAAATGAACTGGATTTGTCAAATCTAGATACTGACTTTTTATAATTACTCCATTTGTAGCATGCTTATTTAAGGTGTTATGAGGAACTTGGTGCTATATAGATTCTACCACTGGCTGAACGTCAGCTTTTGTTCACTTTGGAATCACTGTGTTAGAGATGGTTATGCTTACAATGATTATATTGTGACTAGATAATAACTGTTCCATGTCTGTTGGTATTTACGCAAGTGTTAATTTGATATTGAAAGTTTTTTGACAAATAATTTTAATTTGGTCAAGCAAATTTTAATCTGTTTTTTTTTCATCATAATTATATGGTATATACTTGCAATTAATTTCTGTAAAAATATACTGTGTATATTTAATACAAGTTTTTTGAAAAAAAAATGGATATACATGACTATACAACATGCTGTATTAATATTGATCTTCAGTATGCTTTGATTTGTCAGATTTGTTATGAAATCCATAAGGGATAATTCAAACTTGTTCATTGACAACACTGACAATCCATTTAATTAACATAAATCCTAAACACCCCCTAATCTTACCTCAAAAACAAATGAACTTTTAGCATGATCTTACCTAATTGAACATATAACAATCCACCCCCAAAGAACTTAGATACATATCCACCCACAAAGAACTTAGATCCATATCCACCCACAAAGAACTTAGATCCATATCCACCCACAAAGAACTTAGATCCATATCCACCCACAAAGAACTTAGATCCATATCCACCCACAAAGAACTTAGATCCATATCCACCCACAAAGAACTTAGATCCATATCCACCCACAAAGAACTTAGATCCATATCCATATCCACCCACAAAGAACTTACATCAATATCCACATATCCACACAAAGAACTTAGATCCATATCCACCCACAAAGAACTTAGATCCATATCCATCCACTAAGAACTTACATCCATATCCACCCACTAAGAACTTGCATCCATATCCAATCCCAAAGAACTTGCATCCATATCCACCATCAAAGAACTTGGACACATATCCACCCACAAAGAACTTGTGTCCATTCTATCAAACTGAACATATCAGAAGCTACCTTATAATACAGAACTTGAATCACAGTCAACCCTTCACAAAACGCTTAGGATCAGTATAACCCTAAAAGAATATAGCTGAAGATCCACCCACAAAGAACTTGGATCGCTATCATTCCATGCCCAACATTTGATCTTGCTAAAAAAAAAAAACATGAATTATTATCAAACTGCTTATTAAACACTTTACCTTCATGTGATATATTGTTACGATTTTTAAAAATTGTTTTATTAATAATATTAATAGTACTACGTATTAAGTTTGCTGTTAATTATAAGCTGTGTAAAATCAAGCAAAAAACCTCACATTCCTTAGATTATGTGATTTTACATGAAGTTGTCTTATCATGCTAATTAGCCATAATTTATTTGTGTTGATGATTCTGTTTTAATATTTTAGTGTAGAAATTTTTTAAATGTTTAACATTTTTTTATGTATTGAAAATTTATATAGGTAGTGCAAAAAATTTTCATATTTTAAGTTCATTCAATTTTTTTTTTTTGTTTTGTATATATACATAGAAATGATCATGTGGGAGATATTGTTCATATAAAACAGAGTGCAATATTAACTATAATTTTTATTGATAGCTTTATGAACTGCAAATTCAACATGTATAAAAGGTTTATTTTTTGTTTATATGAAGTACATGTCATGATTGTATAAATTGTTCTTGATTGAAAGTTTATTTATGTTTTCATTGATATATGTATAATTATAAAAATATTTTAAATTTGCTTAACAACTTTAAATTTTTTTACATTAAAAGTTTTATTTTTTTATAACAGGAAATCCAGTTAATAAATAAAATTTAACATCAAAACTGATTGTGCTTGCTGTTTGCAATATAGCTCAGCTTGGTCCATTTTATGAGAATAGGTAGATAAATCCAGCTGTACAAGGATTTGCGGGTGCCCTATAGTAGTCACTCTGTCTTATTCTTCCAACCACAAATTTTAAGGGTGTTTTTTTTTCTAATATAACCTTTTTAGATTACCTGAGCTGAAAGCTGAAAGCTCAAATGAGCTTTTCTGATCACACGTCCCTCTGTCCTTCCCTTTGGCCCAGTTGGTTTTCGGCACTTTTGTTTCTAATCGCTTGCAGATGTTGAGCTGATTTTAGGTAGGTGAGTGTACAGGTGAAGTTTGAATTTCATCTTGCATCATTCATTTGACTTTTGACAGAATTATGGCATTTTTAATTTTTTACAATAATTATTGGGATTACAATTGGGTATGATCGGGTTCGTGATACACTAATGTAATATTCCAAAGGAGCTGCTGCCTATCTCACAGAGAGAAGGGAATCCGGTAGGGGGCGTGTATTGCTTATACAATACGCTGTACTCTCAGAAACCTTGTTAATGATATATGATTGATTTTTTAATAGACTTAAAATAAAATAAAAGATTTAATGAACATTCACTTATATCCAAGAATATTTCAAATATGGTGATGCTTTAAATTAAAAAAACTTAATAGCAATGGAAAATATCTACCCCCCCCCCCCCCACACACACACACACTTATAAGTCCCCTACCGGTGAAACCGGAGGAGACTATAGGCTTGCTCTGAGTCTGTACGTCCGTCTGTCTTACTTGGTTTTCCGTACATTTTTTAAACCCTGGTTGCAGATACATGTATAGAGCTGATTTTAGGTAGGTGAAGTGAGTGCATTTTGAGATACAAATCGATTTTGAATGTCGTTTCAATGATTTTTGACAGAATTATGACATTTTTATTTTTTCATAATGGTTTCAGATGTGGTTCGTGCTGCGCTAAATTCCCAAAGTCAACATATTAAATATGAAGCGAGAAAGACACGCATAAAAATGAGTTGAAATTTTCTCTTTATGTGGATTATTTTTAGGTTAAAAACATGCACACGATAACCTCAAAATTTTAACACCAAGCAGTTTTACATGTACCTCAATTATAAATTATATTTACTGACAAGGTCATTGTATCGACCGTGGAACTTACGAAATGAGACTTTAAATGAGACTGCTGATATTCTTGTTTCATCAAACTGCTTGATAATAATTTACCTCGTCTTAGAAATTGTTCATACATACAGCATAGAATCAACTGAGATATATACACTCCGTATGCAGGTGATGAAGGTATATTGCTGCATAAGTAATGAAAAAATTATAAAACCCCAAATAACCGTTCAAAAAAAAAAAATACCCCACTATACATCTCTCTAGCAACTGAGTGGGCGTGTGAAACCACTGAGTGAGCATATCGAACCACTTTGTTGGCATATCGAACCACTTTGTTGGCATATCGGACCACTTACTGGTGTGTCTAACCAGTGAGAAGTTGTGTTTAACCACTGAGTTGGCGTGTGTGACCACTGAGTGGGTATGTCTCACCACTGATGGGCATGGCTAACGGTAACCACTGAATGGGTGTGTTTAACCACAGTTGGTATGTGTAACTAATGAGTGGGTGTGTCTTACCACAGTTGGTATGTGTAACCACTGAGTGGGTGTGTCTTACCACAGTTGGTATGTGTAACCACTGAGTGGGTGTGTCGGTGAAACCACAAGAGTGTGTGTAACCATGGGTGTGTCTAACCACTGAGTGGGCTGTTTAACCATTGAATGGGTGTGTTAACCACAGGTGTGTGTAACTAATGAGTGAGTGTGTTTAACCACAGTTGTGTGTGTAACTAATGATTTAAAAGTGGGTGTGTCTAACCACAGATTGTATGTGTAACTAAAAGGGTGTGTCTAACCACTGAGTGGGCATGTAACCATTGAGAAGATGTGTTTAACCAGTTAGAGGACTTCTGTAACCATTGAGTGGGTGTGTCTAACCACTGAGTGGACGTATCTTACTATTGAAAGGGCGTGTTTAACTACTAATCGGGCTCGTGTAACCACCGACCAGGCGTGTGTAACCAGTAATTGGGTGTGGCTATATGGTGTGTCTTACTACTAAGTGGGCTTGTCTAACTACTGAGTGGGCGTGTCTTACCCCTGAGTAGGCGTGTCAAACCAATGAGTAGGCATGTCCAACTACTGGGAGAGCGTGTGTAACCATTGAGAGGGGGTGTCTATCCACTGAACGGCAATGTCTGAGGCCAAGGGCCTTAGGATGCATGGAATAAAACCCAGGGTATATCCTCGTACATCCTTGATTGAACCTGGATGACCCCTATTATTCAAAGTGGGGGTATTAAAATGTAGCCTTCTCTGAAAAAGATCAAGACATTTTGATTTATCTCAGGTTTATTTACATTTTATGTACAACATTTTGTCAAATGCTGCCTTGTGGAGGTTACTTTTCATAGATCAACAAATGTTTATGACTGGAATTATAATCTGTCAAGTTATAGTCTACTTTATTTTCTATTTTTAAGTGACATATCTTGAACAAACTGAGTTATCTAAATCAACATAATTTTTGCATCATCATACAATCAAAGTTTTTATCATAATTATTGCAAAAACAATTCTAGAAATTGAGCAAACTTTACAATGAGAAAGATTTTTCTAAGTTGTAAGAACTTGTTACCATTCCCTTTGTATGAATTATACAATAAAATATGTTCAAAACAAACAAAACAGACAGAGACTGATGAAGAATGAAATTTAAACACAAAATTCATTCCCTTTTGTGCTTTAAAAGCATTTAATTTACAATGTTTGTAATTTTTGTAATTTAAGAGAAAAAGAAATTAAAACAAAAATCTTATAATAATGTAAATCCTTTAACATGAAATTCAAGTTGACACAAAGAAACTGACTTTGATTTTAAAAAATGCCCCATCCTCCCTCCTCCCCCTCAAAAAAAAAAGAAACCCCAAGAAAACAAACATATAACTGTTTTCCTGTTACCAAAACAACTGACACAGTTTATTTTTTTCTTTACAACAACTAAGAAGAATGGGTGGACTTAACACCCTATTTTGGATCTTTTTGCGACTCCTTCTCCAAGCTGTAAATGAAGTGAATCCAAAATATATTACAAGCAATGGAAAGAGCTATTTATACAAAATCAATGCCCTGCTGCCATGTATCAAAATTGAAGCAACGGTACATAAGTGTCGTCTTCCGGAATTTGGGATGTACCGGGAGTGGGTTTTAGGTCACATAATCAATATTTATAGAAGGCAGGGCTATCGATCCGCGTCATTCTCTCTCTACTCTCTCTCTCTCTCTCTCTCTCTCTCTCTCTCTCTCTCTCTCTCTCTCTCTCTCTCTCTCTCTCTCCAAAAATTCGAATACGTGTTAAGCATTTTACAGCGATGTCAAAATGAAATTATTTAAAAAGTTTGGTGACACAAAATTAAAACAAAATGTAATTTGCTTCTAAAAGCGGCAACCAAACACGCTCAAAGATATGATTTACAACGAGGTCAGGCAGAAGAATACAATGTCACGAGTACACTCGCAGGTGGACATCACGTAATATTTTGTAATATTTAACAGGTAAATCGCAGTCATAACAACAATGGAAGCGAGAAGTTTGTTTTCAACATGTTTTTTTTTGTTAAATTAAGTATGAGAGCACATTTGTCGGCACTTCTTTTAATATAACATTATTTTGTCCAATATACAACTACAGTTTTCTTAAGAACAGCCGACAAACATGCGCTGACTATGTATTCGGACGATGAAAAATGCGTGACCCTGATTATCTATTGATATTCAAGAAATCTTCAGGCACCATGCCTTCGATATTTACTAGTATTAAGTTTACCCAGAAAAGAACGTTTTATATTCCCATCTGTACCATGAATACACGGTTGAGATTTTGGGGGCTTATATGATGGAAAAAAATAAATATTTTATGAAACTTAAATCTACGGCAATTTTTCTGGCCAGTTAAGTCCACCCATTCGTTCATAAATTTTTAAATACAAGAAATAGTTTTGTGTTAGAAGAATCCTACCTTAAAAACTGTTTTCTACTTAAAATACCTACAAATGGAAGCCCAATTTTTTCATCATTACATGAAATATAAACAAATCGATTCATATTACATCTATTCAAATTCTTTTGATATAGCCGCCTGTCCGGTTAGAGCATCTCCTCTTGATTCGGGAAGTAAGGAGTTAATCCTTATCTCATGGGTTCGAATCCCACTGTGGGACTTAAAGGGTTCGAATCCCACTGTGGGACTTAAAGGGTTCGAATCCCACTGTGGGACTTAAAGGGTTCGAATCCCAGTGTGGGACTTAAAGGGACATGGACACAGTTTCAACTGAGTTTTTAAAACCAATTTCAATGCTTGCAATTCCTAAATAATGCATCATCTAATGATCAGCAAAAATTTTAACATCATTTATTGATTAACAAACGAGATACAGAACTTAAAGTTCTACAGAATGTAAACAAGGTTCGTGCCTTGTTTTTGTTTACATGTAGAAAATATATTGATAACAAAATGAAATTCAGCAAATCACTAGAAACTTTATAATAGTATTTACAATTAATGTTTTTTGTCCGAGATAAAATTACCAAATGTAAATGCTTTATTTCTCCACACACGCAGTTCCATATAACACGTAAAAACATCTATATAAACAAAAATTGAATCAAACTGTTTAAATAACTGTCAGAGGTTTCAATTTCATGAAATGATCAATGATTCTTTGATTTTTAAAAACAAAAATTTGAAGTTTCTGAAAAAAATTTTTATGATCATTGGAAAGAAAAATTTCGTTAAATATTTTAGCACAACAAATTTTGTCTATGCCCCTTTAAAGATTTCTGTTCACAGAATAATCATAAAAATAATTTTTTGAGCAACATTTTTTACAAAAATTTATTTTATATATAAAAATTTGCTTTACATAATGCATTTTACTGAATATGAAAAATCAAAAGGACTCCTTTTTAAAGTAAAAATTCAATGAATCCTACGTTTACATACGCACAAAAATTGTAAAATGCACTAATCTAGAAAAAATAAAAAATGGAAATCTTTGGTATCAAAGTTCATTATGGTTTTGGAGTTATTTTCCTGTTAGTGACCAAAAAAAAAATCTTTCCTAATATAGTAAAACATCACCATATATGTATATTTGAGTAATTATTTACATACTGAACTGGACAAATAGAAAGTGAAAACTAGAAACGCACACTATTTTATCAATATTTATAAACACACAATGAGATATTGTATTATTGAAACCCACAAATTAGTGTGCCGAAATTTCATCCATCAAAACAGACTCGGTTGATTAGCCTGAAAGTATAAATAACCTAAACGTTTCTCGTCATATCCATCGGTACCTGTTGTTTAGCAAATTATGTAACATTTGTCTGTTGTCCTTTTATTTAAATAAATTGTGTGTGTGTGTGGTCACCGTGATCATGCCATGTGTTCTTTGGGGTGCTAGGCCAAATGAGGTTCATGAACAAATTCTATACTAAAATTTTTAATTTTTCTCTATATACGTCACAAGACACATGGTGTGGAGGACCCTTAAACATACATATATTAGTATACTATGTAAACAAAACATGACACGAACTCTGTTGACATAACCAAGGTTTGGAGCTATAAATCTGTCTTGTATCTCAACAAATGAAGTTCAAATTTTTTATGATCATTAGAAAGACATAGTTAAATATTTTTTAGCTAATTTAAAACTGTGTCTATGCCCCTTTAAAGACAGGTCATACAGATGAGATCAGTCCTTTAGATGAAATGTATTTAAACCGAATGTATGTGTTATATAAGCTAGAACGAAAAATATTTCACTGCTCAATATGCCTACATATACATTTATAGACATACATAAATAAATGCAATTACTAAATATGTCAAAATTTGTCTAGTTTATAATTAATAAATAAATAATAACCTGTGATTTAAGAATACTTGGTGGATATGTATGGACAGCTACAGTATACTGGCATTGTTATTCCCGTTAGTCACAAAAAAAATAGAAAAATATTCAGTATATTGATTTGATTGTTGATTCACATACAGATGGATCAACAAAGTGACCCTGTCCTTATTCGCCGTCGTTAAAGTGAGCATGTCAGCATTTTAAGCCCCAAGGCTCTCAGTAGAGGGCCAAACAGACATGTAATTATATGCGTGTATATTTGTAAAACATTCTGTCACTTAATTGGAGCATGTTGGATAAAAAGTACAAAATACATAAGTAAAATAAACATATAACATGCAACAAAGTAGGATCACAAATATGTATACTAATAAGAATATAAAATACGTGTATATTCAAACAAACAAGTAACATTTTGTAATATTTTGATCTCACTGTATATTAAGTTTACAATACAAAAGAAAAATGAAATGAACATATCAACACAAGCAACAAAAGTCGATCGCAAATCTGTGTTTTAAAAATATGCAATCGTGAATGAACATATTCCCTTCTTGTCCGACACTTCCATAAAAATTTGAACTTTTGCAGCTACTCTAAAATAGGTACAAGCAGTATAGCATACACATTCACTCTAAAATAGGTACAAGCAGTATAGGATTCACATTCACTCTAAAATAGGTACAAGCAGTATAGGATTCACATTCACTCTAAAATAGGTACAAGCAGTATAGGATACACATTCACTCTAAAATAGGTACAAGCAGTATAGGAAACACATTCACTCATTATAAATAGGTAAAGAATCAGTATAGAGTGATACACATTCACTCTAAAATTCAAGCATTAGGATACACAACTCTAAAATAGGTAAAAGTCCCAAAGAAATTTTCACTGAAATATGTACAAGCATTTAGGAACATTCACTGTTTTATAAAAATAAGCAAGTGGATTTCAATGATAAAAAATTATATACATCACTTTTCTAAAATAGGTACGTCCTTGCCAACAAAAATTATAACAACATGCAATCACTCTAAAATAGGTAACAAATAATATCTAGGATACTACATTCACTTAAAATAGACACAAGCAAATTTGATATACACATTCATCTAAGTAGTTTACAATGTTCTAAAGAAAGTTTACGGTAAAAAAGTTTGGATACACTATATTTTGAAAAATAGTGAAATAGGACAAGCAGTATAGGATACACATTATTTTAAAATAGGTCAACAGTATAGGATACACATTCACTATTAAAATAGGTACACATGAAGTATAGGCTTAATACACATGACTAAAAAATTATAGATGTACATAAAAACAGTATAGGATACACATTCACTCTAAGGAATAGAACAAAGCAGTATAGGATATACAATTTTCTTAAAATAGGTACTGTTGTTCAGTATAGGATACACATTTAATAAAATAGGTACAAGCAGTATAGGATTCTTTTTACAAAAAACTCAAAAGGTTTAGGTACAAGCAGTATAGGAGTCAAATCCACTACATTAAAATAGGTCCAAGCAGTATAGCATACACAACTCTAAAAAGGTTTACAATTAGTATAAAAAGAAAGATACACATTCACTCTAAAATAGGTACCAGCAGATCTTATACCTTTTACACATTCAAACTCTGAAAAATACCTTTAGAAAGAAAAAAACAAGTCCAGAAATAGGATACACATTCACTCTAAAATAGGTCATACAAAAAGTGTAGGATACACATACACTCAAAAATAAAATAAAAACTTTAACGGACACACATTCAAAAGAGATCTAAGTAAAATCAGGTACAAGCAGTATAGGATACACATTCACTCTAAAATAGGTACACACAGTATAGCATACACATTCACATAAAATGAACTCTCCAGCACTCTCCATTCTTATAAGATTAAGTAAAACATGCAATTCTTTAATATTCTACACAATAACCTACAAGCTCCTAATCTGTAGCTCCTTCATTACGATTGATTATTGTTTTTATTTTTTTAACATTTGATTTGATTGTCTTTAAACCTTCTTGAATTTTAACAATTCTATAACATTTTACTTTCACGTAAATTGATTGATTTTGATTAAATTAAAATTTGATTTTAATCAAATGCTATACATTTGTTAAAAGCACTATTATCCGATTAATGATGAAGCCATTATCTCCAACGTAGCAACGGTAACATTGCTTGACTACGGGTGATATTCCATAAAGATAATGACTGAACAGAATTCATATACACAAGGTTCACTGTTATTGAAATTTGTCTGAGAGTTGGACGCCGAGCTCATGTTTCGTTAAAACTGTTAAATAGATCTGTTCTTTATTTTGGTAAGCCTTCTTCCATATTTTCTGAATTTTGCATAGCTTCCATTTCATTTCTTTAATATCTAGTAATAGCTGGATAAAAGCACATAAAATGTTTAAGCTTTTCACATATGTTCAATGATTTGAGCACCATGTTCCCTGTTTATTGTAATTCCGTAGCACTTCCAGATCCAGAATAAATTTAAACAACAATTTTATAAATAGGAGCCATCCCTCTCGTCATTTAAAGTCAGAAGGGAATCAAATCCTGTTTACTCCCAAAAAATATACGTTATCGAGGGATTCTGAAGGCTGTCTATAAATGAGAAACTCTATAAACAGAAAACTTATCCAAAGGGAATACAAAACATATATTAACAATGATAGGAGGGTTATGAATCAAATAATTATATGGGTGCATTTTTGAAGAAAAAAAAACAAACAAACTACACCTAATGCTCGCCCCCAATCTTTGCTGATTCTTATTTTTTTTTTTCATAAAAGAAATGATGATATACATATTTCTTCACAATTGACAAAGGCTGGTTTTCAATTGTTTAAAGTTGAAGTCACTCTACATATGCTTGACGCATAAAAAGTTTAATTTGCGCAGCGCCGCCTGTCAAAATCAATTTAGCTTTACATTTTTCACATGTACCTTAACTTCTTGCATATCTGACACTAAGTTTTGCATATTTGACATGACTTTCATAAAAAAATATCATGTTGTTTCCTGTTAAAGTTTTCTATGATCGATGAAATACCATCTTCATCTTTTATAGTCAGTTTATATAAGCTATTAAGGTTATCCAAGCTTTTTCCCAGTGAAGGTTTCCAATCTTTGGCAGACATTATCGTCCAAGTGTCGTCGAATTCTGTCTGAGGGGTTTGGGCTGAGCTCACGTGTGCAGTCAATTTATTTCATATTGACCTAATTCTCTATATATCTAACACCCACTGTCACCTCTCCTGTGCAGGCTTTTTTCCCAAATTCTTTTTCTTGACTAAGGGAATCTTTGAACAAATGTTTCTTAACAACTTGTATGTAAATGAAATATCAAATTCCTCATATCCAGTGTATGATTATAATAAAGCTTATACAAAGGCTTTCCACCAATGAAACTTCCGATTGAATTGCAGATATCCGACATCTTCAACCAAGTGTTACAGAATTTATTATTAACTAGTCCTGCAAACGTTCTATGAGTAAAACAAAATATTTTTTCTAGCGGTTGCTTCCAGTCTTCAATTTCGTTTTAATGTCATCATTTGAGACTTTAATTCTTGAACATCTGACACGACTGTCTTCAACAGTTCATGTTGTTCGTGTTGATCCTTGACAAACTTTTCTATGATAGCTTTTATTGCATCTTCCCCTTCCTCTTTTAGAGACAGTTTCTGAATGCCTTTGAGACTATCCAAGTACTTTTTACCAGTGAAGGTTTCCAGTCTTTGGCAGATATCTGACATTGTCGACCAGGTATCATGGAATTCTGTCTGAGAGGTGGAGGCTGAACTCACATGTGCAGTCAAACTATTTCGTATTGACCTAATTCTCTCGATATCATCACCCACTCTCACCTCTCTTGCTGCAGGCTCTTCTCCCCATTTTACTTTTGTTGGTTTAGGAATTTTTGAACAAATGTTTCTAATCAACTTGTATGTTAATGAAATATCAAATTCCTCATATCTTGATATTTTTGCTTTTTTCAATTGATCTTCTTGATTTGCGTTTAGATTTAGACTCTTCAACTTTTTGTTTGATAATAAATCCATCTTGTTCTCAACATCAGATGCAGGAATTTCTGATTCTAGAATATCTCTGTATGCCTTATTCAACACATCATTTGTAGCCATACCAAGTTTTGCAAATCTAGACCGGCCTTCTAGGTTTTGTCCAAAGGCCACAGGAGTACTGGAATCACTCCTCTCTCTGAAACAAAATAAACCATAGCTATTATAATACACCAATCTTAACCTCGAAACTAAGTGCTGGAAATAGCCAACTTTTCTAAGCAAATTCAATCTTAGTTCATCTAAAGCCAAAGGAAAAAACATTATAAACCAAGATTAAAATTTCTAAGATTTCCCCATAGGTAAGCAAAGCTAAACCCTAATAGTACAGTTTGTTTTCCAAGGTGATTAAAAAAAGGGCCCTGTTGTAGGTCAAGAAAGGAAAATTAGGATAAAAACAATTTAAATTTACCATTTGATATCATTGAGTTGGTGATATAACATCAATTTCGAAAATTAGGAGTAAGACGAAATGAAAGATTTATATAGAGTAGAACATGTTGTACTCATCTGAGTCTGTAAAACCCTGGTACTTGAACAACGAGGTGATAGATAGTTAATTGCGCAATTTTGGTAAAAGATTGAAAATTTATTTCATTCTTGCAAAACGTTTCATCTACTCCGTACTGGTCTGAAAGAAACTTCACTTGGTGCTTTGAAAAAGGTCACAACACGTTTAGAGATTATAAGCAATATTAGTTTGAAGTATACAGGTATACATTACTACATTTCTTCATTTCATTTTAAGTTTCCGATTATTTTTTCAGGTAAACATCATATTACCTTTAATAAATTTAAATCATGGCACATTATTGGTTTGTAAGAAATCTTTGAGTCAAATAATGATCCATTTTACAAGATATGATAACGTTTATTTTATTTACAAAAATTTATTTCTGAAAGTGATCTTGAACTTGACCAAATGGACTTCCATTGAGATCAAGACATTCTTGATTAAGTTTTCTGTTTAAAGTATTAACTTCAAATGTCTCTCTCTTTAATATTTTTTTCATTCATTGATCTTTTATATGGTCAAAATCAGTACAATTCCTCAGCTGGTAAAAAATATATGTGCCAGTGTTTTTTTCCAACAAAGTTATTGGCTGGACTTAAATATACATATATGCCAACAGACAGGCAGACAATGTAAGTCCTAAAAATAGATTTTTGATATTTGTTTTACAGGGAGTATAAAGATTAATAACTTTTACCTTTTCCCAGAATCCCTGCGTCATCTGTACATTTATCACATGTTTCTCTCGAAGTTGACACTTGCACTGAATTCCATTAGCCTTGATTTTGGACAGCTCACTTGAAACGGTAAAAGATAGATCTTTCTCATTACAAATAATGTTTTGACATTTGTATCCTCTTTCAAATATCTTTGTGCCAATGAATGTTTCCGTCAATTTTTCTATTGCTTTATCAATGGAGTCTCCAATTTCATTTGATATTTCTTTGTCTATAGTCAACGGTTTGATTCTCAGCACCTGCAACTGGATATCGTCATTGCATATGCCAACAACGACCGTGTGTTCATTGTGATCAAACACTGCTGCCGTTTGATAAAGACATGGACTTCCTTCATTATCTTCATCTTTTGCAACACTCCATCTTAGAGAACTTATGCAGTATGCTACCAGTCTGTAGAACATAAACATGGCAAAGGAAGCGAATCGGAAGCACAAAATGGATGAGCATTCCCATTTATCTTCACGGAAGTCAGCTTTAAACTGCTTTTTGTTCATACACGGGACATACCATGACATGCCACCTTCTGATACAGCCTCATATGCATTCAAAGGTACCAGCATTTGAAGTTTCTCCATGTATGGCATAATTTCACTTTTATGTTTCAAGTAAGAGGGTTCATCTTTCCACAGTGCATTTATCACTTTATCTTTAAGTTCCCCCGTTTTGTTGAAGGATTTCCACTCTTTAATTAATTTCCTTTTACAATCTTTATTGATGTGATTTTCATCAGCAATTATCTTGCTGAAAGCATTAGCAAACCACTGAATATCTAGTATAACATGTTCCCTCAAGTCTGCTTCTCCAAAATTCAAAAGAAGACCATTGTCATGGAAACATTTTAAAAATTCGGACATTTCCTTGTCACTTTTGATTTGGTATTCATCAGGAAGAGATGCGTTGAGCTTCCAGATTTCACTCAGGGACAAAACCTTCCAGCCTCCTTCATACAATAACTGCTCCATTAGAGCCCATGAAGAAGGCAATTCAACTTTTGTATTGTTCTCATCTGTGAATAGTTCCACTATGGACTTTTTAATTGACTCTAGTTTTTCCTTGGTATTATCATTAAGTTCCTTTAGACCTACTGCATATTCTCTATCATTCAGAGACTCACTTAACCAATCTCTGTCCTCGTCTGGTACGGCATTCCAAAACTCCCCCAAATACTTGTCTATTTCCTGAAGAAGTAAACAAAGCAAGCATAGAGATATTAATTCATAATTGTTAGCTATGATTTTATTACTGTAAATGCTAAATTGTGTGTTGATGAAAATCTGAAAATACAGAAATTGTATTTTTCTGATTATTTTTTCCGAGAGATTTTTTGAAAATTAGCTTACGGGACATTTTCTGATTATAAAATACATTTTGTCACGGTTAATCTCAAGAACGGTAGAAGATATGTTGTGGCGTGAGCGTCAGTTATTTACTATCAAAAACCTTATTTACACCTTTTTTGTTTTTCAACATTTTTCATTTATTTTTAAAGAATAAAAAGCTTTCACTATAAATATTTTAGATATTAGCATGTGTGAAAATCTGAAGAGTCCAAACTCCGACATTTCGCAATAGGGGTTTATGGAAGTTTCCGACAAAATGAACGAAAGTAACATAAGGATAAATGAAATATAAAGGTATACTTTGATTGTAAAGTGACGACTTAAATTTAATCCAAGGTCTACTCAAAATAAAAAAGAAAGGACTAAAAGTGCAAATGAAATACGAAATTTTTGTTTTGCACGACGGAAAAACAGATCGTATATCATAGTTATAAGAAATAGTTTTTCAAGACAAATCGATGTATATCTGAAGTATAAAGCTTAACTATTGTTTTATGCACATTTGGTCAAATTGCATTTAATCGTTTTGTTTGTAATTTTTTCTGAAAGATATTTAAAGTTGAACATAAATGGTATATGCTAGGGCCAGCCATTGGAGGTTTTAGCATTTCTACCTTTTGTTGTAACTCGGGATAGTTCACCGGGAAATTTAGAATAGTTAAAACTGATAAAGGATTACTACGGAATATTACAATGTGTTAAATTTTCTTCAAAATTTAGGCTATAAGAACGCTGTCACACCTATTTAATGGAACATTCCAAAGAAAAGGCGCGAAATTTCTTGGCGTTTGGCGCGACATTATGGATATTGGCGCGCCTTTCAAAGTTCTTAGACAGGTGTATTGTTGAAGAAGTATATACAAAAACATTCTGAGCAATTGACCCAGTAGCGTAATTTAAGCGCGTTGGGAATAAAAGAGAAAAAAGCGCGTTGGATTTTCACGCTTGCGACCTGGATTCAATCCTCTTTGTGGCAATTTTTTTTATCACTTTTCAGCTCGAAAACTGTCGGACGGAAGACCTCTCGTTGCTCGCAACAAAATCGTTTCTAGTTGTGAGCTATGATTTTATCACTGTAAATGCTAAATTGTGTGTTGATGTTTGAAAATCTGAAAATCATGTGTGTATTTTATGATTTAGTTTTAACAGAATAAACGTTCCATTATAGATTATCAATACCACATTGGATGTAATACATAATTGTGTGATACGATTTACTGTAAATGAAATGAAGTTCTTTTGTAGTTCTAAGTATACACTGTTATTGTGCATTTAACAGATATGTTAATATCAGTTATTCTTCTTTTTTCACATTTCTATTAGACAGAATACTAACATCTGTAGATTTTGTTTCTGTGTGTGTGACAACAAGAAACAGTGGTGCCTTTTTGCCTCCAAATGTCTTGATTGAGGTTATCCAAAACTTCAGGTAGTCTAAAAGAACAACAAAGCATCATGATAAAAAACAAACAAGTCAGTGTCTCTGGAAAGTGTATAGCTTTACTGTTTTGTATTTAAAACATCTAAAAATAAAAGAACTTCAATCTATGATTTTGTTTTTGGGTTTACAATAACCAAGCAGAATTATGAAACTTCATATTTTGAATGCAAATTAAAAGTTATTCAAAAATAAAATATGAACTGTAGGACGTGCAGTAAATAATTTTTGAAGACAATTTCACACATCTTCTTCCTTCAGTGTAACATCTGATTTGTAGAAAAAAGAAATGTATAACGAAGTGATGTACTTGTTCAGGCAAGCAGCATATGCAAAGAAGACCATTTCAATAGCAATACCCTCTGAAAACAGATTCATAATTCCTGACTATACTGACCAACAATTTATGGGTCACATTGGATTATGGTGTGGTGTACTTGTGAAGGCAAGCAGCATAAGGAAAGAAGTCAATCTGATTGGCAACAGATTTATCATTCCTGACTACCAACAGACAATGTATGAGTCACATCCACAGAAATGAACTGATATCCACTACAACTGACTACAGTAAAACTCGTTTAGTACGAACACGGATATAGCGAATTTACGGATATAACGAAGTTTTTCTGGGTACCCGGCAGATTTCTTAACAAATCCTTGTAAAATTTTACGGTTATAACGAACTCTGATATAACGAATTTACGGATATAACGAACTGATTTTGAGTCCCGTTGAGGTTAAATATAATGAAATTCACATCCTTTATAATGAACTCTTAAAGATTATCAAAAAAAATTGATAAATTTAACAGACTCTATTTCTGTTTAGCATTTATATATAAAATCCAATACATAATATGACCTTAGTTATCAAAGATATGTTTTAAATATTTGCTTTCCTAACATATTTGGTAGTAATACTTGAAGGAAAACATGCATATTGCGAATTCACTAAAATGGTTATACGGATATAACAAATTACAGATATAGCGAATTAAATTCACAGGTCCCCAGGACTTTGCTATAACCGGGTTTTACTGTACCCAATGGAATCATCATTATCTCCCACCAAATAACCCCATCTTATTATTGAACCCCATTAGCCTTAAACTGAAAGACAATTATAACATTAGCTATTTTTGAAAATGAACCAAACAAGATGTTTGTAAAACACTTATGCCCCCCTCCTCCACAAGTTGGAGTCTAACAGGGCATAACTCAAGAATGGTGCGATCGTACCCAAACAAAACTTGAACTAGATACTCATCTGACTAATCTGTATACTAAATTCCACTTCAATGTATGCAACCTCTTCAAAGAAAATGAACGGAAACTGCAAATAATTTGTTTTTTGATAAGTCCAAGGGGCATACCTCTGTCAAAAATGGTGCAATCGTACCCAAAACAGAACGTGACATAGAAATTTAAGATATATCTGTATACCAAATTTCATTTCAGTATGTGCAACGGTTGTGAAGAAAATGAACGGAAACTAAATGGACCGACAGACAGCTGCAAAGCAATACCGGGTATGCCTTCCCTTCTTCGAAGGGAGGCATAAAAATATACATCTTCCTACTATATTCATAACATTCTTCTTTTTTCCAAGATATATTTTTGTGTGCGTCTCATTATGTGAATACATTTCAATCAAGGGTTTTTTTTCTTGTAGAATTATTTTAACAAAAAGGAGGCTGTGGAGATACCGGTTGTACTTTAAAGTAAGATAAAAGTAGCACTTGGATTTGCAACTTTGCAACAGTAATAAATAGAATAATAATTCTTAGTTTTGTCTCTTGTTGTGGAAAAATTTATTGCAATCAGACTAAAACTGTAGGAGCAGGAGCCTTATAAAATAATTTTACAGAAATTTTGATTTGAGTAACCATGGCAACATTTAACAAAATCAACCAGAAGTCTCTGATGAGACTGTAGCTCTACTAGTATGTACATATAACAAAGGAAAAGTAGCACTTGAATTTGAAACTTTTCAACAGTCAGCAATAAATGACTGTATGTCTATGAGTGTAGTCTACTTGTTTGCCAAGTTATATAATTTATATTGAAATCAGACCAAAGCTGTAGGAGGAGCAGAGTTTTTAAAAATTGTTTACAGACAGGCAGATGGACAACAGACACCTAACTATCGCATAAGCTCTTTTGAACTCTGAATAGTAAAGCTAAACATGTTTTTTTTAATATTTCAATCTATTAAACAAAGCGGTAACGGGCTGTTTATTGTCTGCGAACAAAATTATAAGTAGTTGCCTAGACAAGTGTTTTACCTTTGTATGTCCACACAGAGAAGATTGATCCTTCTTGATTATCTTTATCTTTCTCTTTATCGACAACATCTTCAAACCTCTTAGTCATGTCCAACACAAGGATGAAGAAAGCCTTTGGTGTTACGTAAATTTGGTGACAGGCATAATACGCTAACTGGCCAGCAAAATCCAGCATGCTAACAGTTGGGAATTTTTCTTTATCAGACAAGATTTTCTGAAAAATTTTATCCTTCACCATAGCTGTAGCTTCTGAGGAGAGAGCACTGGCCATTACATCTACTGAGTTCTCTTCTTTTCTGCGTTTAGTTGGTGGGCTAGAAAACTCTACTTTCTCTTCTTTCTTTTCCTCTGTGCTATGAATAACTTCAGTGTCTTTATCAGTATTTTTCATTTCCAGGTTGTCCCCATGTTCATTTGTATTGGAGCTGTCAACTGCACTGCTTGGGTCTGGTTTTAAATCTGCAGCGTTTATCCTAATAAATTTCTTCAATGGTGAGTCATCATCAGCCACTGTAATAGGAGATTTGTTATTCAGTAAATAAATTCATTTTAAAACTTGTTATATAGTAACTGTATACAGTAGCTGCAACGCTATTGTTGACAAACCAATCATGCAGAATCGCTTGTGATCATTCACATTATAGATTATGTCACGTATTTTTAGGTCAGTCTTTTTCTAAATTTATTATTTTATTTGTTTATTTAATATTTTGCAGTATTTATATAACCCCCGGTCACTCGTTCTATTTTTAGAATAGTTTGTTTACACCCGGTCACTCATTAGGAGTGACGGTCCTTTGTTTATACCCCATCACCCCGTAGGAGTGATGGTCATTTAGTATATATACGGGTACTTACTTGATACGGAGATGCAGTTTTGATATAGTTGTGCTGGGATACACTTCGCTCAAATATTGTTTCAGGATTAATTATACAGTGTTTTTTGTGTTGATTTTGGATGATTCTTAACTATGATTATGTGTAAATAAAATGTAAACCAATACTGACTTTTGATTTCCAAGGAGAGAGTAAATGGCCGGGGGCGATTAAATACCTGAATTACGCATTGAGCGTTTACTTATATCTTACATATTATTGCTACCTGCAATAAGAAATGGATTAATTATCTGATAATCACTTGGACGTTACAACTGGTGGCAGCAGGTGGGATCTAACAATTCCGGTGTGATTTAACAATTCCGGTGTGATTTATTTATGTGATAATTCAGTGAATTTGTGAACTATGGATTTACCTAGAAATGTTTTGAACCAGAGACTGGCGTACATTTATGATTATGATGATTCGGGGAATAAAGTGCTCATCAGGATTGAACCATTCTATTTGAGGAAAGAGTGTTCGAATTGTTACAATATGTTCATAAAAACAGAAAATCGGCATCGTTTGATAATCGAAAATAAAAGTATTGTGAGCTATTTCTACCGATGTCCGGCATGTGCTTGTTGCATCAAGATTCACGTGTAACTTTATTAAATGTGATGTGAATAATGTAATTATTTTGTCAAGCTGGATTTATTTGTGAGTGGTGTTTTGGTGGCGCACATTGCAGTGATGTTGACATTGCTATTCAAGCAACAAATTACATATGGAAACTATACGAAGTGCGAAGACTCCTAGGGCCCTGCGAAGTTCAGTGCGAAGAAATTTGTTGACGGAATTTGAGGAAGCAGAAACTCCAATTTGTCGTACACCCGACTTTGATTTACGTACTCTGGGAACGAAGGTACAATTGACACCCAAAGTCGAACATCCTAAGGGATGCATTGGGGAAATTTGTTAAAATTCTGGATGTATGTGAGTTTACTGTGTGTTTCAGTGATAGCTGTGATTTACAAATTTTTCCCTGGCGAATTTTTGTGTTGGATTACTCGAGAATTCATTTTCATAAAAGGATCTATTCTGGGATGCATTGTGATAGGAAATGTAATTTGGAAACTATGTGTTAACCGAGAACGCAACATAGAGGAATCCGGACAGCCTGTATCTAGTACTGTGCGAGGAAGTCGAACTCGACTGAGAACAAACAGAGAAAACGCAGATTTTTCACATGTCACACCTGCAGTCTCTAGCCAATCACCGGATATTCATATTCCTGTGAAACGAGTATTTAAGGGAGATGGATCCACTATTTGGAGCGAGTTCATTCGATACTTTGAAAATGTGTCAAGTTTGAATCAGTGGCCAGAGCAGCGCATGAGACGCATTCTTTTAACAATTTTAAGGGATCAAGCTAAAGCGTTTGCGTATGGACTTCCAGAAAATACTTTGGGACAGTACAAGTTATTGAAAGAGGCACTAAATCAGAGATTTGGGCATACAGCGCTTAAGGAGAGCCGAAGCTAAGCTGCGCAGTAAACTGGACAAAGAAACATTCGAGGATTTCGGACAGGCCATTCAGGACTTGTACCGTCGTGCTTATCCTGAGAACAGAGAGTATGTAATGGAAAACTCAATGAAAACATTCCTGGATAACTGTAGCGATAATGACGACTTCCGCCTTGCAGTTAAGAGAACACGCCCAAGAACTTTAGATGAAGCTGTTACAGCTGCTATGCAAGAAGAGTGCATACGCTTTACCGAAAATAAAAAGCCCCACGTGAAGAAAGAATACCAACCTTAGGTGTACACAGTTACAGACAAACAGTACTTTGATAACAGAACGTCAACTAAAAATGTCGACCATACGGTGAAAAGATGTAAAAAGTGTAACTCGTCTCAGCATCTAATGAGAAATTGTCCAAAGAATAAGCTATCGGAAAACAATGGCAACCATGATGTCAGTAAACCCAGAACAGGAAGTGTCAAATATTCCGGAGATGGAAGTCAGCAGTTAAACTTGAATCGACCGAGGCAGTAGTAGGCCATGCGTCGGTCACCGCACAAAATAGGCCTAGTACAGAAAACTTACAGCGTCATGTTTCATGTTCTGAAACTCAAACAGATGTTGTAACGCACACAGATTTCGGAGTTAAAGCGGATGTGCAGAGTAAAATGACTGATGATCTAGTGATTGTCCATGGGAAAAATGGGAAATATTGGAGCTAGTGCGTAAGAAATTCAAAACTGCTGATGGAAGGGGTTAAAAACCATTGGAACTGCAAAAATGATTCTAACTTTCGGAGATATGAATGTCTATTTACGCGTTTTCGTGGGAGGCGTACAGTGTAATTTGCTTGGACAGGATTTATGACAAAACTTCAAGGGCAGTGGAATTATGATGATAATAGCCAAAGTTTGAGCTTGAGAACTGCCAGCTCTAGTGAGGAAATCGAACAAAGCTGCCTGGTAGTGTCTGTGGAAAATAGCGTTATTCCACCGAGGCATGAAGCTGTGTTAAAGTCAAAAGTGAATTCTAGGACCAACATCAAAGAAGGAATATTAGTGCTGATTAAACAATTTGTGCATAGTCATGGACTGACTGTGGCGCATACATTGGTGAACGTGGGAAATGGCGTTGTGTATGTGCATGTATTTAATCCTGGGAACAGTGAAATTTGTGTGAAGACAAATACGGAAATTGCACTATTACCACCAGTGAGTTGTGTTTGTGATTCATTTCCATCGAATGATGTGTGTAATGTGCAAACCGGAAGTGTGTCCGATGAACTTCCGAATTTCCTATGTGATGTGTTTCAACAAGGATGTGAAAACCTGTCAAAAGAACAAGCAATGGAATTCAAAAAGTTTTTACTAGGACGTCAATTTGTGTTTGCTGATCCTAAAATGCCCACGGAGCGCACAAGAATAGGAGAACATCGTATCAACATAAGTGACAACAGACCATTTCAAGATCGAGTGAGAAGAGTTCCTATATTCAAGCGAGATATATTAGATTCTGAAATTGAAAAGTTGCTGAAACAAGGATTGATCTAGAAATCAAATAGCCCCTGGTCATCTCCACTTGTTTTGGTACAAAAGAAAGATAAATCATGGAGATTATGTGTAGATTATAGGCGACTGAATGCACAGACAATTAAGGATGCATACCCTATCCCGAGAATTGCCGATGATCTCGACTCATTAGCTGGATCGAGATGGTTTACCTTGCTGGATCTTAACATGGCTTACCACCAAATTCCAATGAGGGAAAGTGATAAAGAGAAAACGGCATTCGGAACCCCTCGCGGTGGATTATTTCAATACAAAGTAATGCCTTTTGGATTGTGTAATGCTCCTGCTACTTTCCAGAGAGTGATAGAACAAGCATTGTTTGGATTACAGTGGCATATTGCAGTGCTATATCTGGACGATATAATTGTATGTAGTCGTGATTTTGAGGAACATTTGAGAAACCTAAGCCGTGTGTTTGATCGCTTAGAAAGTGCAAATTTAAAACTGAAAGCAAGCAAGTGTTTCTTCTTCAGAAAAGAAGTAAATTTCCTAGGACATGTTGTTTCGGAACAAGGAATTATGACTGATCCCAGTAAGACAAAGGCCGTGCGAGAGTGGCAAGCTCCACAAAGTGTCACGGAACTGCGTAGTTTTCTTGGATTTGTTTCATACTATAAACGCGATTACAATTATATTGTCCTTTAATCATATGCAGTTTTAATCATGTCAGGTGATAGGAAACGAGCATACGTCCTTTTGGCAGGTTTTATAACACATCAATTTGTATACAAAATTTCATTTCAATGTGTGCAAAAAATGAACAAACACTGATAGTTGACTGACAGACAGACAACCCAGAGACGGACAACAGCAAAGCAATATACCATGTTAGTTTAGCAGGGTGATAATTCGGCTTATTTTGGCGTTTTGATGACAGTCTGCTTAAATTTTAATCACTAAAATATTCAGTACTCTTCTTAGTGTTCATTTGCAAAAGAGATGAAAACCTGTGTCCGCTAAAATAAATTACGCCAAAATTACTGGCATACCTTTGAGAAGTCAAAACGCCAAATTTTACACCCGCCAAGAAAACGCGCTAAACAGTACCCTCCATTCTTCAAAGAGGGGCATACTACCCCCCGGAACCCCTGACCAAGGGGACCATGAAACTCATAAGTTTAGAAAAAGCACTCTTCCCTCTTATTACTATGTACTTAGTTCATCAGCTTAATACCCAGGAGCAGAAGAGAAGATTTTTTATTTTTTATTTTTATTTCCTTTCATCTATAAATACGTTATGCTAAATTTGGTTGAAATAGGTTCAGTGGTTGACCAGAGGAAATGCTAAAAATGATTAAAATTTATGATCGATGGACGACAAACAACGTACGAAGACCAACGAAAAACAGATACATTGTAGCCATAAGTCACCTGATAGTTGACTAAACGAAGATGGCGAGGGCTAGGGCATGTGTTGAGGAAACCATCCAACAACATCACCAAAGTAGCCCTTAATTAAATGGATACCAGAAGGGAAGAGGAAAACTGGTAAGCCAAAGACAACCTGGCGATTGAAGGACTGTTGAAATAGAAATGAAGGACCAGAAGCTAACTTGTGGAGAACTGGAGAAAAATGTTTAAGATAGAGAGAAGTGGATAAGTTTAGTGCCTGCCCTATATGCCCGCCAGCATAACAAGGACTAGTAAATATGTTAGGCTAAAAAGATTAAGGGCATCAATGCCACTTTACGCAAGATTTTTATCAATTTTAAGCCTGGGTTTGTAAATAACACAAATAAGATCCGTTTACAAAATGTGACATATATGACAACTTTTATAATAGGGGTGCAAATACAACGGGTTTTGCTTTATACTACTCAAGGATGCCTCCATATCACTATAGCATAAAACTTTCCTGTTCTTGAGAAAAAGATTTTAATTATTTTTTTATAAAGTCTGTCTTTATTTAACATTTTTTAAATCATCTTCATATTTCTTTGTAAAAAATTAATCCCCAGTTGTGACCCTTCCATATCCCGCGGGGTCATGATGTGATATTAATATGTATTTAGTCAGAAAATGCTTATTTTAAATTGTATGTCAAATATTATTATGCAGGCACGTAGCATCAATTTTGAAAGTGGGGAGGGGGGGGGAGGCAGCCACTGAAATTTTTTTTTTACTTACCTGAAAAAGTTGACAAGCAAAACCAAATTGCCCAAATTAGAAAATCCTATTTGGTGGGGGGGGGGGGGGGGGGGGGGTTGGAGGAGGCAAACTTTTTTCACTACCAATTCCTTTCAATTTCTATTTTTTAACCTTACAATACTATATTTCCTTCATATTACTTTACTTTAGTATAAAGTGGGGGGGGGGGTGGGGCAACCAACCTTTCAATGAACATTTTCTATAGTAAAAGTATTGTTGACAAAAAAAGTGGTGGGGGGGGGGGCAGGCCCTGTTATGTGTATGTTTGAATTAATTTACCTTTAATAAATGATCATAAAAATATACTTATTAAAATAAATGCAAATTATGCCAGGTTTAAGTTATTCATATTAGCTACTTTTATATACCTTTTGACACGGGTGACTGGTTTTGATTTCGCATTGGTTACATGGTTTTGTAAGTTCATTCCAGTCCTGGTGTTTTCCCGGGCTAGGTGTTTTTGGAGATTTGTAATTTGAATTCAATTTCTTTACAATCAACTTAAGAGTTTTTGGTATTTGGATCTCAGGTTTGTTTGATCAGGTTTGTTATTTATTACAGAGTGTATGTACTCATTTTCCTTTATTTTACCTAATTACCATTCGAATACGAATGTATGGCGATAACGTGTTTTGTGAAGAGTGCAGTAAGTTTAATCTTTTAAGGGGGCCGACTATTGTTTCCATTGCGCAATATTTCGCGCATCATAGTAAAAGGAAGCGTATTTACTGTTTTAATGCAACTTTTTTTACTTAATTATTAAAATTAAACAAAATTAAGAAATTCTAGATATAACAAGAGATGTTTGTAAAACACTTATACCCCCCTCCCCCAAATTGGAATTTTTTTGTAAGTCCAAGGGGCATAACTCTGTCAAAAAAGGCACGATTGTACCCAAAACAGAACTTGACTTAGATATTCATCTGATAAATCTGTATATGCAATTTCATCTCAGTATGTGCAATGGGTGCAAAGAAAATGAATGGAAACTGCAAATAATTGGAATTTTTTCAAACTCCAAGAGGCATAACTCTGTCAAAAATGGTGCAATTGTACCCAAAACAAAACTTGACCTAGATATTAATGTGATACATCTGTATACCAAATTTTATTTCAGTATGTGCAAAAGTTGCAAAGAAAATGAATGGAAACTGCAAATTATTGAAATTTTTCTAAGTCCAAGGGGCATAACTGTCAAAAATGGTGCGATCATACTCAAAACAGAACTTGACCTAGATATTTAAGTGATATATCTCTATACCAAATTTGATATCAGTATGTGCAAAATTTGCAAAGAAAATGAGTGGAAACTGCAAATAATTGAAATTTTTCTATGTCAAAGGGGCATAACTCTGTCAAAAATGGTGCGATTGTACCCAAAACAGAACTTGACCTAGATATTAATGTGATATATTTCTATACCAAATTTGAATTCAGTATGTGCAACAGTTGCAGAGAAAATGAGCGGAAACTAGTGTTGTCAAATCGGTTGAAAATCAAAATCGATTAATCGGTAGCATCGGTTGACCCTAACCAACTGATCATCGGACAATAATCGAATCGGTTACCCTTTGCATAAATAGGCATTAGATTTTATATAACTTAGAATTTTATTGTTAAATAATGTAAGTTAAGATGCATTGTACAGATCGAAATTCTAAAAACAGTATATATGCAGTTTGATAAACAATTTCAGCAATACAGATTTTTGCATGATTAGGAGTTACTTGGCCTGGGGAAAGTAAGCATTGACAGATCAGGCTTTAAATTACATGATCATCTAAAATGTATATGGAATTAATTTTTTAACTGTTATATAATATAAGACATTTAATATTGCAAATCCTCATGATTCCGAATGAAATGACAATTAGTGAATTCCCCCAAATACTGAAAACTAATATATTTCATTTATACAAGTACAGATGTACTTTAGTTTCTTGACTTTAGAAATACAAATATCATTATCTTTTGATTTACTTTAAACAAAGTTTAAGTAAAAAAGACATGTGCTGAAATATACCGATTAATCGATTGTTCAAATCTCCAATCGATTGTCTAAAATCGACAGCCTTTCCGACCGATCATCGATTATAAATCGATCATCGTGACAACACTAGCGGAAACTGCAAATAATTGAAATTTTTCTAAGTCCAAGGGGCATTACTCTGTCAAAAATGGTGCGACTGTACCCAAAACAGAACTTGACCTTGATATTCATGTGATATACCTGTATATCAAATTTCATTTCAGTATGTGCAATGGTTGCGAAGAAAATGAACGGAAACTAAGTGGACCGACAGACCGACAGACGGACAGACCGACCGACAGACAGCAGCAAAGCAATATGCCCTCCCTAAGGATGGGTATCGCCAAAAAATTTGTATCACGATATATCACGATTTTTTCCCACAATATCATGATAATATCATGATATTTTTAAAAGCAGTTTTTACAATGGTTTTATATGAAAAGTCATTATTTTTCTAAAAAATATGCTAGAAAAACTAAATTTTACGTTCTTGAAATTTTTATGTATATAAAATTAATTATGTTTGGACGGAAAGATACCGTTCTTTTCACTTTTTACATCATTTTTATACTTTCTGCAATTGTAATTTGAAAGATTGAACAAATAAATGAATAATTATTGGACTTTATAATATGTACTTAAAAACCGATATTTAGGTCTCCGTATCACGATACGTATCATGCAACAAAAAATCGCGATATACCGATAAAATCGCACATCCCTAGCCCTCACTTCTTCGGAGGGGGGCATAAAAATGTAATTACAATTTGATATAACTGATTTTTTAACTGATTTTGCAATTGATAGGTAGGTTGACGTCTTTGCAGTGTGTTTTTGACGTTATGATAATCTGCAGCTCTTAAAGAAAGGGGTAATAAAAATAATATTAAAGAAATAGTAATAAACATACGCTCTTGAAATTTAAAACATAGAAATTTGAGAATATTTCTAATATTTTTATTATGTTTTCATGTGAATCCATTGTGTACATCAGATTTTGTAATACTCCATAAAAATAGTAAAATTTGCTAATTTTTTGCATTTTGAGATGCCCCCCTCTGGTAACAAGACGGTAGAATTTTGTGTTTCTTACATATATTGTATAATATAGTATTACTCATCAAATATTATAGTTTGAACAAAATGTCTATTGTAGTATTTGTATAATTTGCTTTAAAGTGCTAAAAATTGGAATTGTCCTATCCAATCCTATAGTAAATGCACCTGTATTTTGAGACGGTCCCTCTAAAATACCTGGACGGTAGATTTCCCCCAAACTTTGCATGTACACTGCAGTTCATGTAAGTTATATATGTTATAAAAATGAAGAGTTTTGCTATTGTAGTTTTCACACAATAAAACTATAGTCAGCCCCCTTAAATCTAACATCAAGTTTTTTTGCTTAAATTACAGATTTAGTAATTGCATTTTTATCATATTATTTTGAATTCATAGTCTTAAATGGGAGAATGACTTAATGAGCAGGATTTTGAAAAATTGTTAAATTTTCATAAAACCTTCCCATTTATTTCAGTCATTGAGTAAATTATTTACAGTAACACAGAGTATAAAGATTATAAAGCCTAATATACAGGGAAACACAAAAAAACCATACTCTTGCCGCATTTTACTTTTGATTTTTACATCTCATGTGAGGTAAGAGTATATATGTATATGTGTGTCTTGTTTGCATGAAATTTGAGTTTCATGATATTTTCTATGTTTAAAAATTAATTCAATTCTGGTAAATGAAAGTTAAATTCGTTGATTCTGTTCATAATTTATTGTTTCTAAATTCGAAGTATGGAAATCCTCCATGGCACCTGATCCAACCTCTGATGTTTCGGAAGTCCAAGTTTGCTCTACTCCTATTTTGTATTGTTTTATGGATTTTAATATTGAATACTGTTTGTTATCTCCATATCCTTCATCCAAGGATGTTTTAAACTAGGTTTTTTAAAAATTGCCTAATGAATCTTGATTCAAAATTGAAAATGTGAAAAGTTTACGTATGGACAGATGGACGAACGGGGGACAATGGATGATCAGAAAAGCTCACTTTAGCTTTAACTTAGGTGAGCTAAAAACTCAGGTTGGCTTCTTCTGATTAAAAAATGACTTGTTTGTCATTTGTACTATGAATTTGTATCAGAAATTATCTTTACCTTCTAAAACTTTATCTCTAACAATAAACAGATGTTGATGGACTTCCAGTCCCCTGGTGGACTCTGTAACTTCACCGACATTTTGATGTTGCCCTCTTAATCTCTTCAGTAGCGTTGTTTTTCCAGCCTCAGCACATCCAACAAGTATTCCTCTGGCATGGGAAACAGTCGTTTTCTCCTTCCTCAGAAACTTCTTCAACTCATCCACTTTATTTATATCATCACTGTTTGGATCTAAAACAAAAACAGTCATGTTCTCAGAATGGACATCAGAACACACACATGAAGTAGAATTTGAAATTTTGTTTTAATCCATTTTGTAGATATCTCAAAAATATGTTACTCAACTTACTCTGATATTTTTATATCTTAATTACATTTATCTTCTGACATCATTTCAAGAATATTATCTGATTTTTTTTTGTTGCTTTGGTCATATAATATACCTCATGGGCTAAGAACAAGGTATGTTAATAAACATTTTTTGCATACAAAAACAAGATGTGTTTGTGAAACACTGATGCCCCCGTATGGCAACATAGCAAAGATTAAACTTTTCTTCAATGCAAATTTAATTAATTGGTACCAAAAGTAGGGTATTCTCACAGGAAAACAATTAAGGAATTTGAAAGTAGGTCAATGTTAAATATTTTCCAATAAGTACAAAAATCTCCAAGGTCAAGGTCAAAAGGTCAAGGTAATTGGTATCCAATGAAAAGTCTTGCCATATAAGATACTAGAGTATGGAAGCCCTAGCCCTAACCGTTCAGAAGTTATGGCCAAGGCTAATTTTTTTTTAATGTAGGTCAAACTCCAAGGTCAAGGTCAAAGGGTCAAAATTCTTGTTATCAAATGGAAGGTATTTTCACAAGGATTGGATATGTAAAGTATGAAAGCACTAGCCCTAACTCTTTAAAAGTTATGGTCAAGGTTTACTTTTAAATTAGGTCAAACTCAAAGGTCAAGGGGTCAAAGTTCTTGGTAATAAATGAAAGGACTTCTCACAAGAATTACATATATGAAGTATGAAAGCCCTATCCCTTACCATTCAAAAGTTATGGCCAAGGTTAAAGTTTTTTCACAAATACGAAAATTTACAAGGTCAAAGTCAAAGGGTCAAGGTTGTTGGTATCAAATGAAAGATCTTTCAACAAAGAATACATATGTGAAGTACATGTATAAATGTCCTGGTGTCTACTGTTCAAAACATATGTCCAAAGTAAAAGTTTAAAAATTTCCTGTAAAAGTGGGACAAACTCCAAGGTCAAGCTCAAAAAGTCAAACTTGGTGGTACCCAAAGAAAGGTCTTGTCACAAGGAATACACATATGAAATATGAAAGTCATAACTACACTTAATCAAAAGTTATGGGCAAGGTTTAAGTTTTTGTGGACAAACAGAGAGACAGAGACAGACAGAGAGACAGCTAGACAGACAGACACGACAAAAACTATATACCCCGGAAACTTCGTTTACGGGTGCATAGAAAAAGAATTCCTCCGTCTGAAGTCTACATATAAAGATAATACTATTTCTGTAGCAGTAAAAAAGTTATAATTCTTTTACTCATGAAAAAAAAAGTTACTACGCGTCATCTTACAAACCTTAAGGTCAAGATCTAGTAAATGAAAGGTGCCTACAGATTTATCAAATTTGTGAAATAAATTTCTTTATTGATGCTTTACAACTTTAGCTTGGCCAAATAAGGTGTTTCGGGGCATAATATGTAGGTAAACAAGATTAAAAACTGTATTTTAAACTGTCATTTTCAATGAAAAATTAAGAAAACCAGTCATGAATATGGGAGTTTTTTTCATATTCGACAGAGGAAATGTATCCAGATTGCCTACAGTCTCTCGGAAAACGGAAATTAGTATGTTCATGGCCTCTTCTTTAAATCAATATCAAATCTAATATAGGTATCCGGTTTACTTTTCATATGATTTCAAATTGAATGTCATGAAAATACCCTTTTTTCTATATAGTTCTGCTAAAGCCGTAAAGTACGGGAAAAAGAAAGTTGAAATTGATTATGACGTCATAATGGATTTAGCACAAAAAAATTAGTCTAAAGTTATTTACTAGATCTTGACCTTAAAGCTGCTTAGTCCGATTCTAATCGAAAAAAAATTATATTGTTTTTCTTCTTGAATTAATAATTCTCCATAAATTGTTTCAACTTTTGTCAAATAAGATCCCCAAAGTCTCTTTCTTTTAAAAGATATCAAAGTTCAAAAGTTAATAAAAAAATTTTTGTAAGGTCAAAAAAAAAAATAATCCTACGTTTATATCGCGTGAAATCACCTTCGAAAAATTATATTTATGGCTTACATCTCATAAAGAACAAACCTGAGCATTTTTTTCACAACAAAGTACTTATACGTGTTTATGGACAATATTTTAGCCTTCCTTACTTAACTTCCTAAGAAAATCTTTAAAAAATACTGATTTTCCTTTATTCTTTAAATATGCATATTATTTAATATGAAAATTTCTATGGATTATATTCAATTAATTTCTTAAAGTCATATATGGCATATTTTTGATAAGTTCAGACTAACAAAAATTAAAAAGATCTTTCTATTTGTTTTGATGCTGAATATAAAGATAGAAATTGCCTGTAAAATGCACAATTTAAATCAATCGATTTCTTAGATATCCGCGATTTAAAACAATAACTGATTTACAGTGTATTTCAGACTCGGAATTAAATACAAGACACAGTTTAAAGCCGATTTAACTATAGAAACGTGGGAAAATTTAAGTTCAAAATCGGCAAAAAATTTAATTTGAACGTAAATATAGCAAATATGTAAATCTACACTTGATCTCGTATTTATATTTTTTTTTAGCTCAAATACGCCATATATGACTTTAATTTTTAAAAGATATATTATGACTTAGGCTTCTACTTATGAAAAAAAAAATCGGGTTTAATTTATCTTTATTAAAGAAATCACTGTCTAGTTTTGAGAGTATGCCAGGGCATCAAAAATAGTGGGAAACATGGGATAATTTGCATAAAGGGCAAATCCCATTACGCTAAAATTATCCCATGTTTCCCACTATTGTTGATGTCCCTGGCATACTCTCAAAACTAGACAATGAATTCTTATATTTCCATTTCATTGTGAAATAAGATTGTAGATTTAGACTTTAAAAATGTAGACATAGACAATTCACACGAGGACTTCCATGCCAATTTCAATAGTCCTTGCCCACTGACGTCAAACACAAATGCAGCCGCACGAGATTTACATGCATATTTGCCCTCCTTAGCGTCAGACACAGAGACAGATGCGCACGAGATTTGCATACGTATAAGGCCTCCTTAGCTCCTGACCTATCGACCTGCCAAATTTACATTTCGCCAGAATTATCAAGAAATAAACTCCGACAACTTTCAAAGAGATATCACAGAGAAAACAAGAGGCCCAAGAGCCTTGAATCGCTCTTCTGATAAATTGTACAATCTATCACTTCTATTAGAATTCTCCAACTCTATTAGTATCATAAGACCCAAAATGCATCAACTTACGAAGTTTGATAATATTTAGCCAGTTAAGACTGAAGACATTATAATATAATTATAAAATACCATAAGTAGGTCACAGTGACCTACCTTTTAATTGAAATTTTCTGCGGACTCAAGATACATTAATTGACAAAGACTGATGATTCTAATTAAATAAGTAACTGAGATATTCAAAATTAGGTCATCATGACCTACTTTTGGTCAACATTCTCTGAAAACCCAAGATGCATCATCTAACAAAGTTTGACGATTCTAAGCCAATTAGTACCAGAAATAAAAAAATATAGCCATCAAATGTCAAAAGTAGGTCACGGTGACCTACTTCTTGGTCGACGTTATCCAAAAACCCAAGATGCCTAAACTGACAAAATTTTATGATTCTAAGCCAATAAGTACCTGAGAGATATTCCAAAGTAGGTCACTGTGACCTACTTCTTGTTGGAGATTCAATGAAACCCTAAGATGACTCAACTGACAAAGTTTGATGACTCCGAGCCAAAAAGTACCAGATATAATTAAATATAGCCATAAAATGTCAAAAGTAGGTCACAGTGACCTACTTTTTAGTCAACATTTTCCATAAACCCAAGGTGCCTAAACTGACAAAGTTTGATGATTCTAAGCTAATACATACCTGAGATATTCAAAAGTAGGTCACTGTAACCTACTTTTTGGTTGACAATCTCCGAAAACCCAAGATGCCTCAACTGACAAAGTTTGATGATTTTAGGTCCATAAGTACCATAGATGCTAATATATAGCCACAAAATGTCAAAAGTAGGTCACCATGACCTACTTTTTGGTCGTCACTCTCCGAAAACCCAAGATGCATCAACTCACAAAGTTTGATGATTCTAAGCCAATAAGTACCGGAGATACTTAAATAAAGCCATAAAATGTCGAAAGTAGGTCATCGTGACCTACATTTTAGTCGACATTTTTCAAAGACCCAAGATGCATCTACTAACTAAGTTTTATGATCGTAGGTCTAAAGGTGATAAAAATATGTGTTTTAAACAATTTTGACAATTCAAAAAGTAGGTCACAGTGCCCTACTTTTTAATAAATATGTTTTATGGTCCGAAAATGCATCAAAGTACAAGATTTGATGATTCTAAACCTCTCAGTGTCTGAAATAATGGGATTTAATGTTTTTAAAAGGATTAGTCATAATGTTCAAAAAGTAGGTCACGGTGACTTTTAAGTTGACATTGTTCGAGTACCCAAGATGCATCAACTGACAAAGTAAATCAATTTGAAAACAAATCCCCACAAAATTTAAAAAGTAGGTCACCGTGACCTACTTTTGAGTTAATATGATGTGAAGTCGTAAGATGCATCAACTTACACGATTTGATGATCCTAGTCCTTAATGTAAGCAAAATATCAACGTTTTTATTAATTGTAAATTTAGTTCAACTTTGAAGTGACCTTGAGACCACACCCTTTGCCCCATGGTAATTCCCTGTGCAAATTTTAATCTTCCACATATCCTGATCCTTGTATGTAAGTTTGGTGAAAATCCACCTGGTGGTTATGGAGAAGAAGATTTTTTAGCAACCAGTACTTTTGGTTTTGTTTTCCTGGTTATCTCCCCTTGTTTAAGGATCCCAAACCTTATTCTAGTATAAATGGTAGCCATTGGGCCAAGGATACCCCTTGACAAATTTGGTACTAATTGGCCGAGGGGTTCTTAAGTATTGGCCCATATTCTAAAACGTTTACGCAGATGAGAAAACTAAGACGAAAATTTGTTATGTATGAAACGGACAGATGCACAGACACACAGGAAGTTCACATCGGATTTTATCAACAATAGGCCCATGGGCCACATCGCTCACCTGAGCACTAAGGTAGGAAAAAGTAGTAAATGGCTTCTTATTGTAAAGTTTAAGTCCAAAAGTAGTCCCATGACCAATCAATTGATTTTGCTACTTTTTAGAAAATGATTTTTAAAGAATTTTCCTATATATATCTTTAAAAACTTTGGTCGGTCATTTTGGCCCCGCCCTACCCATCATGATTTGAACAAACCTTAATCTACACTACCTGAGCATGCTTTCATATAAATACGATGAATTATTGCTTTATCATTCTTGAGAAGAAGATTTTTAAAGAATTTTCCTATATATTTCTATGTAAAATTTGGTCGGCCATTTTGGTCCCGCCCTACCCCCGGGGGTCATGATTTTAACAAACTTGAATCTTGAGAAGAAGATTTTTAAAGAATTTTCCTATATATTTCTATGTAAAACTTAGGTCGGCCATTTTGGTCCCGCCCTACGCCCGAGGGTAATGATTTGAACAAACTTGAATCTACACTACCTGAGGATGTTTCCGCATAAGTTTCATCTTTCCTGGCACAGTGGTTCTTGAGAAGAAGATTTTTAAAATATGCCACCAAATTTTCATTATTTCCCAATTATCTCCCCTTGAATGAGGGCGTGGCCCTTCATTTGAACAAACTTGAATCCCCTTCACCCAAGGATACTTTGTGGCAAGTTTGGTTGAAATTAGCCAAGCGGTTCTTGAGAAGAAGTCGAAAATGTGAAAAGTTTACAGACAGACGGACAGACAGGCATACAGACGGACGGACGCCGGACAAAATGTGATCAGAAAAGCTCACTTGAGCTTTCAGCTCAGGTGAGCTAAAAATGTATCCCACCATATGGCATGCCTCAGAGAAGATTGTGTTAAAATTTCAAGCATCTACGATGAGTAGTTGCTGAGAAAACTGCGACGAAAATTTGTTACGGACGGACGGACACACGGACAGACAGACACACAAGGGTAAAACAGTATAACCCCTCTACTTCGGAGCGGGGGTATAATAATAAATCATTGTCCATGAATATCATGAACATAACAAAATGTTAAAGACAACAAATTAACACAAATAAAGGTTTAGTGAGAAAACATTGATTTTTATCATATTTCTTGTCCCTTAAATCATTTTTACTGTCGACATAGCATGATACAAAAGCAACTATTCAATTTCGCTGAATATTAGCCACTCCAAAATTGAACACCTTTTTTTTTCTTTGATTTAAAAAAAAATGAAATTATTTTTTCATTTGGTTGAAATTAAGAAAAATTGTTTCAACATTATAAATACAGAACAAAAAGGTTCGTGCCTGAAAAAACAAGAGGCCCAGGAGCCACAGCGCTCACCTGAGCACATCGAGCTTGAATTTACCCCCCCCCCCCCAGGCATTCATCATTTGAACAAACTAAAATCTACACTTCCTGAGGATGATTCCATATAAATAACACTAATCATAGCTTTGAAGTACTTGAAAATAGTGATGTTCCAATCATCGATTATAATCGAAAATCAGTCGATTGCTGACATAATCCAAGCAATTGATTGCATTTTTAAAATTCTGATTAATCGGTTTATTATTTTATTTTACAAGCATAGTAGTTTTTAACCCTAGTTTCCCCCCCCCCCCACAGCATTGCTTTTGAATTATTTGTTTAATGTAATGGTGCAGATAAACAAACTCTTGTATTTCTACCCGGATAACAAAGCATGTTTCTGGGCATGGGTGTACTTTTAGATGTATAAAATTAACAAAGGACCAGCTGGATCACCACAGAAAGTCGTCATTTAGCTATTCTTAAGTTACCATTTAATATTTCAAAGTCTCTTTATCTGTAAATTCAAAACTACGAACTTTGAGACAAGTTTCATTGACATATATCCAAGCACTTTGATTCCACTCTTTATCAAAAGTGTGATAACAATGTCAGTAAGACTATAATTGAATTTTTGCATTTCCATTTCCTTTTAATAATCATTCTATTTTTAATGTAAAAAAAATGTTTATGCACACATTTGTATAAATAAAAAAAAATCACAAGTCGGGTTCATTGACGTTACATATTGCATATACATTGTATTTCGCTGCTTCTTACTCCATGTACTCTGACAGCGGACAGAAGCGTTAATTTAATTATAATAAACTCCAAACCCTTTCCAAACATTTCAATTTAACTAAATTTCCATTCCTTAAAGTGATATGGTCGTCAAACCCCTTTGGTTTTAAAGGAGGAGATGAAGCAAACTTACATCAAATAGTTTACTATTCAAAGTCGACTTTTAACAGCACTGGTGGATTTAGAGGGTACCGTACCCAAGCTCACAGTTTTCTTTTTTGTCCAAAATATACATAATATTTAATTAAATCATTTTTTGCATGGCTTTGGGCCCCTACCCAACGTTCACATGCTTTTAAGCATAAGTAAGTAATAACATTTAAATGCTATCAGCTAAAATCAAGCAGTTACAAATTATCAGAGAAAAGTTCTCATTTGCCAACCCCGAACTTACGGCTGTTTCGTAATATGCAGTATTCACATGCAGTGCGTATATTTTTTTGTGTTTTAGTAAACTTTATCTGCATTCTAAACATGTAAACTATTATGTATTATAATTTGGTCTTCATTTCAATAATATAGGAGGGGTGAATGAAAGATGTTTTTAACATATATGCAATTAAAACTGCATAAAGAAAATGATTGCAAGTTTTTTAATCATGGTAAATCCTTAAAAAGAATAGATAATACATGCAAGAAAATACTCATAATCATTCTTTGTCATCTTTCATTCAATGTCTGTAGTTTTTTTATAGACATTAATGTATCCGCTTATAACTTGTGCTTTTAATTTCTCAATGAATTTGATTTTATATTCAAACTTGTATTATTTAAAAAAAAAAAATGACACCGCGTTATAGAATGACTAAATGTACCAAAAAATTGAAGTTTTCACCATCAATTCCTATTAGTCAGTAATGCGATTACTTATGTGAATGTTTTTATTTGATGTTGTTTTTCTGTGAATTCTTGTATCCACGCCTCGGCTGCAAAAGATCTTTACACACGCGCTGACCTAGTTAGAAGATTCTATCGAGTTCTGGTCATCATTTAGGTAATAGCCAAGAAGACTTTACATTTAAGAACACACAGTGTATATTTTGGAAAACACCAGTATTCAGGCT